>NW_010426345.1:16868-48596 GCF_000710305.1 Buceros rhinoceros silvestris | reverse complement strand
TTCCTTTATAAGTAATAAATTAATTATCTATATAATCATCAATTCTAGAAGGGGATATTGATTCCCTCCTGCACACATATGTTAGGTAAGGCACAAGTTCCTATTATGTCTTCTTGTTTTAGTCAACGGGACAAAGAAGTAACACCACACCGCTGGCTCCCAGAGTCAGTTTCAGTACAATTAAAACAAAAAGTTTAGAACAATTAAGACACTTTAGTCTTCCAAGAAGAAGAAACTTCCACTATTCAAAGCCAGAAAGAAAACCAGAACTAAGAAACTTTCTAATCAGATTTTGCCCTGTCTCCTAGAGCATTAGACCACAGCACCCTCATCAATCCAAGAGAAGCCTTTAAAGGGTCTGCACCAAGCAGTATCAGAAAACTGTAGTTGTGTTTGGAACGGCTTACTGTGAAAGTGCAGGTGCTCCAGCAGCAGCCCACACAGGCACCAACAGCTCTCTGAAACGAACGCCAATTAAAAAGGCAGATGCAGAACGCAGAGCTGTTTAAATGAACTGCTAAGACAGTGAAGCTAAAACGATGGAAAATGAATGATTCCATTGCTTTAAAGAGGAAGGGAATTACGGGAGCAGTTCTTATTCTCGTAAGGTCAGCTCACTTTTTCCATTTTTCATTGTTGCTCATTCCCCTCAAAACTGATCGCCACGTGATCACTGCTGACATGTAGTTGTCTACTAATACGCAGAAATCCCAGTCCTGAAGTGGCACCCCAGAGCACCACTATACTTAATGTCCTGCAAGGATTTGCGGCAGAAACCTTGGCAGATTCAAAGCAATTGTTCAGTGAATCGGGCCTTCATTCCTGGAATTACAAGGACAAACTTAACAAGTTGAAATAGCTGCTCCTTGACACTTTAGACCTTGTACAGACAGACATACTACTGACATCTGAGAAAAATTCCCTGAATAGAGCTGCAAGATCTGGCTAATTGTACGTACAGGTGCCTGTTTGGCTGCTCAAGCTTCCTCAACACTAGCCTGTGAAATCCTATTTTCCAGTAGCTTACAAAACTTAAACCATCAAAGCTGCCATTTTCCACGCTGGAGCATCTGCTCCAGGCTGGTTTCTGCCCCCCACTAGCTTAGGTTTAAGAGAAAACTGTTCTTCCATTTCAAAAAACGAGGCACACAGAGTGTTTTGCAATGTCTCAAGTGGAGCAAGCTTCAAATCTTCACAGCTTCCTACGTGTGACCACACTGAGCACGTATTAGTCTCAAAGGAAAAATAATTCTACATATTGCAGTGCTGACATTTGGGGCAGAGAACAAAATTTTTCTTGCCGTTAGTGATCTTTCCTAGCAGGAGGTACTGTAACTTCCAGCTAAGAGACAGCAACTCTGCCCTCAGTATTTTTCATGCTGGTATCTAAAAGGGGAAAAAGGGTCTGGCTGGAAAAGAAAGAAATAGGCTATCTTAATTCATCCTCTTCTCCCATACACATTACAACACAGTCTTTAATTACATGATCATATATTTTCTACAGGACCTGTGAATAATTTATTCCATGGACTGTACTCTGGGAATGAATCAAGAGAATGCAGCGAACTGGACTATTATCTGCAGGACTCCTACCTCATTTGTTGCTAAAGCTGGATGATGAATGAGTCATGGAATTGTAGAGGAAAAAAACCCCAGTCTCATAGCTAATACATTAATTCATTTTAAAAGCTGGTTTGGTTTTTGTATGTTTCTTGGGGGACAGGAGCATTAAGAAGTGTTTCACCTATCTAGAGTTCTGTTTTGTTCATGATTTACCTAGAAATTCATCTCTACTTCTGTAGAGACCAATCTAAAGTAACCGATTACTTTAAATCTATTAGTCCCTTCCTCAGGGCCAACACGTCATCCTTGCTATTAAAAGAAACTGAAGAAAGGAGTAGGACTCCACATACTAGTAAGCAACAACTACCAAGATGTTAAAAAAAAACCCCTGGACTTTAGGAGTAGCGACACAATAGCAGGGTTTTTCGCAGAGAAAGATGCATAGGGCTGGTTGTCAGCATGTTCTTGTCCTTCACAGCCTAGCTACTGAGGTATAGAGCGAATGAACCTGAAGAGACACATGGCAGTCAGAAAATGGACCAGCCCCTTCCTTTGTTCAGGAATACAGTCTGATGGCAACCGCAGCAGATTTGTGCTGCCATCTGTGTTTAACACATCTCTTTGTGGATTTCATTAAAAATATCATCTTTGTAGCTGGGAAGAACAAAGAACAAGCACATCGCTACAGTAGCACTTCTGCAGTACCGACATATGCATCAAGGCTACGCTCAGTTACCCATTAAGACATTAAGTCAGGAGCAGAACAGTACCATGTACTCAAAGATATCAGAATCAAGCAGTAATAAACTCCTAAATACACTGCTAAAAACACCAGCAGAATAAAATGCTTCTAGTATTTCACATCCAATACACACTGCAATTAGAAACAGTTCCTTTGTGAGGCAATCCAGATAAATTCATGGTTTTCATCTAAAACATTAATGTTGGAATGATTTATACCCTCCCGTAACTAAGCCAATGAGAAATTTGCATTGTCTTCTCTCCTTCTCACTACTTCTCTGCGGACCCTTTACAAGAAACAGCTTTCAGGGTGTATTTCTTCTTCTTTTTTCTACAGGCTTAATCAGGAGCTTCCACTACTTTCAATTTAGTTTCCCTTTCTGCCACGAGAAAATTAATAGAAAAGCAGATCAAATGCCCAGGAGGAATTGTTGAACAAGTGGCATCTGAGCTGCAGAAAGGATTTCAAAAGAAACCCACTCTGTCTGAGTCCCTCTCTTTTGAAAACCATCTACAAGCCCTAGGGATGGATTAAAGCTAAGCATGGCCTGGATAATCTACAAATGCAGAGCCCCAGTTGTAAGGAGGACGGCAGCAAAATACTTGGGAGTGTGGTTATTCCTAGAAACCAGAGGGCCTCTTTTGGAATGCACAGCCTGGATCAACCAAACCATTCAACCCTGCCTTAATCCACAGTTGGTGAGCTCAGAACCAGCGACCCCCTACCACGCTTCTCCGATGGTCCAGGTGGTTTCAAGTGGGAAAAACGGTTTGAAATTGAAATAAAAAACAATCAGGAGCATTAGACATCTCTTGATCGCAACTTTCTAGCAGAAAATTAAAGGTAGAAATGGTCGGTCCACCACAGAGGCATTGCAAGCAGCTAAAGAGGCTGCAAGAGAGAAAGGAAGTTTCTTAATAAGATGAACGCAGGTGGCAGACAGCCTGGAAATCAGACAACTACTTCTTTTGAAATCTACTTTTGACTGCTGCACTCAGTGTTCCCCAGGTGGCCAGGACCCTTTCAATAGCATTTCTATTAGGAAAAGAGCTACAGTAGATCAGTAGCACCAGTTCCCAATTTAGTATTTTTTCTTCCTCTGACAACAGCAAGCCGATGCTGAGAGCGGACAAAGCACTGAAAAAAATCATTGGTGAGCAAAGAGCAATGGGAGCTGCTCTCCTGTAGGAAAAGCAATGTGTATCTCAGGACAACCATATAACCCTGTAAAAAGTTGGTGTTTGTTTGCTTTCATAGAAAATTCTCTCCACTCTATTTTCTTTCTGCTCAGTTTGCATTGACCTAGGCGTACTTCCCAGACTGGAGCAAAGGGGATGATCAGGTAAACTTAATAATTGCATCTGTTCAGCAACTTAGTATGAAAAACAATGTCTATTTAATGTAAAACGAACCATGTTTGGATGATCTCTGTCCAAACTCAAATTCCTAAGCAGAACCCCATGTGCTGGCCACTAGCATAGAATACCTGGGATGAAAAGACATTCCTTTTATCTTAATAATGAAAAAAAAAGGGGAGGGGGGGGGCGGGGCAGATGATGTTATGTTTTTATGTCCCTGATTCTGAAGCAACCCCCAAAGAACAAGTCATCCATCTGCACAGGTTTTAGAGGAAGGAAGCTCATGACGTTTAGTAACAAAACCAGAGCTAAACTAGATATTACTTGTCATTGCTCAAGGAGGCAGGAGTTGTGGGTAAATACTGTACAAAGATCGAGACCAGTAAACACTCCTCTGTTGTCAGACAACTTTCTCAAAAAAAAAAAAAGGAAAAAATCCAATAAACTTATTAAATTTTAATGCACTGCAATTCAGCTATAAATCTACAGAAGTGATTAATGAGGAGAAAAACATTGAAAGAAACTATAAATAGAAGCTGCATATCATTGCCACTGGCTTTTCAGCTGCAAGATCCATTAAAAGAGAAAGCAAATAGGAGAAGTGGCCTGGTGAAAGATCTGTATGTCTAAAAGCCTGTTTGCTTTCTCAACTGGATTACCTGGTCAAATAAAATATTTCTCTCCCAGAAACTCTTTTTATATCCATAAAATATCAGAGCTACAATGAAGTTAAGGAAATAAATACATTTTAAAGGCTTTAGCTAAAAGTAATTTGGCAAATGTTCTAGATATACAGTCATTTGAAAAAAGAGTTCAAAAATGTACTGACAAATTATTGCAATAATTTTAAATGTACGTAATCCCTTCACATCCCACCCGTGAATTGTTGTTCAGAAGCATTTCTGTCAAAATAGTTACTCAGGTTCTCCAGGACTTGTGCCTAAACCAACATTTTGGCACTCTCATAAATTTATTTTAGTAGATTTGAACAGCAATGAAAGTAAAGATATTGCAAATCATTTTGCCTTAAAATATCCGAATTAAATCTGAATTAAGCATGCCGAAGAACTTGATTTTTGTATCTGCAGTGACATCTAGTGCAAGAAACCAAAACCACATTTAAACAGTCTTCTAGAGAGAGAGAGAAGCTGTTATCATTTACTGTGAGATTTCTGACAGAGATAAGGAATAACGAACATCAGCCCTTTTAAAACTTTCTTAGTATCTTGTCTTTGCACAACATTCACAAGCCAGCTGAAGGGAATCCTATTAAGCATAATATGTTAATAAGACGCTATCTAATGCAAACGTGCATTTTTCCTTTCCATACAAATCCAGTTTGATAAATGTAACTGTAGTAGACAATTGTTGGAGGGCAAACAATTGTTGAGAAAGAAAACATCCCTAGAAACAGAGTTGATACTCACTTTCTTCTATCAGCTTTTCTAAAAGAAAACAAATTCAGCAGTAACATCTGACTTAATTTCTTTCTGCCAGCTCCATAGATACACAATCCTATTTTATTTTTGTGGTGATTTTCAAGCATCTTTCTTAAAAATTCAAGCAGAAGACAGCTTGTAGAAAGGAAACAAAACCTGGAAGCGTACAATGAGTGGTGTCTAATACAGATGACAAACAGAAGAAGATAGAAAATAACAAATAAAATTTGTTCAAATGAAAGTATGTAAGTCTCCCATCAAAAGCACACAGTTATGCCTCAAACACAGCCAACAACAGATATTCCAACCAAAATGCAACACCAACATGTCTGACTAGCAACAACTTCACAAAAATGATTCACTTACTGAAATGTGAAAAAACCTTAGAAACAAGTGTTATTCCTGCCAAACATACAAATAAACACATATGCCAAAGCTGAAAATGAACAGTTTAAATACGGTACATGCATAGATCGGTTTGTATATAGACGCACACCACTCCTCTTACTCCCTCCCTCCATTCCACTTGCAAATACAACCATTTCAGAACCTGTGTTTCAAAGGCCTATGTCCGCAAGTCCTAAAAAGCCACATGTACTTCTGAAGCAGGGGATTAAAGCTGAGACTGGCATCTTTTGTGAAAACTTCACAATATGCCATTTTCCGACACCCAATTTACCCCATGGTAAAATGATCAGGTTGATACAAACAATTACTAATGTCACAGAACTGTTTTGGATGGAAAAGATCTTTAGATCATCGAGTCCAACCATTCACCCTGCACTGCCAGGGTCCCTAAACTATGTCCCTCAGCACCACACCTACACATCTTTTAAACACTTCTGGGGATCAGGGCTCCACCACTGCCCTGGGCAGCCTGTTCCAACGCTTCATAACCCTCTCTGTAAAGAAGTTTTCCCTAATATCCAACATAAATCTCCCCTGGTGCAACTTGAGGCCATTCCCTCTCATCTCATCACTTGTTACATGGGAGAAGAGACCGACCCCAACCAATACGAACTAATATTTTTTTGTTCATCAGGTAATTTTATATAATTTATATATTCCTAACTAAAAAAAAAAAAGCCATTCATTACCGATCTACGACAACTACATTATGCATTAGGTTCCTAATATTCTAGTAATTTTACTGTGGAATAGGCACAAAATCCACAAGGTTTTGTAGGTAACGAAAGGCATTGAACAGGGAAGTGTCCCAAGTACTGGTTTTTGGACAAGAAGCACAGGCCATGGTTAATGGACTATCGTCATTACCAGTGACACAATAAATACTTTTAAATCAAGAGTTTGTTCTTCAGGAGCCCAAGAGCTTGCACAACTTCTCTACCCTACAGCCAAAGAGTGGATTTAGTAGACACAAGAATTTTATGTGAAAATTAAGTAGCGGGTGTTAATCAAGACCACTTTTCACCTGAGGACTTAGGCTGTTAAAACAGAGACGTGAAAGACTGAAGAAAACAAGGTACTGGGGTAGAACACAAAACAAGTGAGAAGAGGAAAAGGAGACAAGCCCGTCAAGGTTAATAGGAAGTAACAAAAAGGTATAAAACAGGAAAATGGTGATGAATGCCCAGCCTTACAGGCAGAAGACTGAAATAATGGTGTTTAAATACCATTCAGCAACTGTGGTTTAAAAACTATCTGAAAACACAAATAAATGTAGAGTAATGCAGCATTTATATAGAACAAAACAAACTGCTCTTGGCAGAGTTCACGACGGTATATAAGCCAGCATGGAAAGGAAATTATTAAAATCAAACTCCATTAGCTTCTGCCACCCTATTCAGCACCTCATAAAGAGCAACACAGTTACTTTGAATTTTGGTCTCCTCACACCTTTGCTGGGTACAGCCAATATTGCTAAAGAAAGAAAATTCCCCTCTTTAGATGGGTATGTCTACCAAAAATAACTGTTCGGTATTAGTCCGCTCTTATTCATCACGGCAAGAATATTTCATCTCCCTGAAAAAGAGGCATGATATTAAAAAAAATATGATAGATGTTAATGCTTGAAGACAGACATACAGTTTTCTTCCCCGGGTAGTAACAACCATTGTTAAGGCATAAAATTGTACTATTAACCAGTACTCAACCGTAGGGCACAGGAAAGAAAGAGATCAAATAAACAGTGTTCAATAACATATTTACACGACATGTGGTGAAGAGTTGTAGCAGAATTAGTATTATTGATGAAAGTGAGCCTGTCACTAAATCCAGCAGGACAAAGCCAGTTGAAGCAGCTACTAGTTAAACTATTGATCAGGAGACTTAGACACACACACACAAAAAAAGACCCTGTCCTTTAATAGACTCTGTGAAGACAGATCTCTCTGCATCCTTTGACATCAGTTGAGCTCTGCCACACAAAGCTAATGGCATGATTAGAGTCAAACGACAGGATAACGAAATAAAAGGTAACTCTAAATCTACTTAAAATGAAAAAAAAAAAGAAGAGCGAGCATCTAAGTATCTCAACGCTAGGTATGAATGACATACATCAAAAAGGCAAAAGCTAAAAGTCAAACCAATTTCTACACAAACAGTAACGGGGAGAAGAAATTTAAAAGAAAGTTGAGAAGAAAAAACAGCAAAGAATTATATAAAGGAGTATACATCTTAAAAAGATTAATATAAAAGCTGCTAAAGGTTAGAGAAATAAATTGGAACATGCACAAAAGATGACAAAAATAAGATGCCAGTAAAAGAAAAAAAAATCTCTAGGATGACAACACATGCAGTCAAATATAGCAGCCACATCAAAAGAAGTTTTGTACCAATTAAAGCCTCAAAGAAAGGGAAAAATCGAAAGCTGGATAGGTTACCCTAACGCCTCAGAGAGCATCCACAGAAATTACAGACCCTGGCATTGATCTTTATCAGAACAGGACAAAAAGGACTAAACTAAGGAAAAGGAGGAAACAATTTTTCTTCCCTACCTCTCTTCTTTTTAATGGAAGAACATTAACAGACGGAAAAAAATAAATCCACAGAAGGATTCAATGAGAGTGAGACGAAAACGAAATCCTAGAGTTCAGTAAGTGTTGAGGTTGCAAGACACCTGAAGATAGAGAAGCATGGCAAAGTGGTGCTGTTTTGTAAAGTGCAATGCTTCTGACAGCTGGTGACACTCGGGGAAATGACACCAAGCCTATGGGCTTCAAATCAACGCTAGCACTTCGGGTTCTGATGCAGTATTTTACCCAACGCTGAAGCATCATTCCACATATTTATTAAGTTTATTAAGCAATATCCTCCCTTTGTAAGGCTAGTGTCATGTTGTATTACAGTGAGGAGATGAAGGATGAAAACAAACATTACCACTGGAAACAATGCTTGTCACTTCAGACAGATGGACCATGTTAAGAAGGAACCTGCCAAGCTACGCTATAAAGAATTCTTCAGTCAGCACAAATATAAACCCTGGTGTACACAGTGTCCTGATCTTTACATAAGGAAAAATGGGAGGACTTGGGCTTTAGGTGAGAGTTGACAGTAATTCAGAGGAACCAGAGGAACAGTCGCCCTGCTGAAGGCCTTCTTCCAAACGCATGAAAGAGAGCACGCTACCAATCCTACTGTCACCAGTCCAAGATACATCCAGTCTGACAACAGCATGTATGACAAGATGTTCCAGCTGATAATGACATTCAGCCATACAGACTCTGCACCAAATCCAGAGCTGACAACATTTAAAGCCAGGATAGTCCAACATGCCCCGTCTAAAGATGCACATTGTGATGGAAAACCATAACTTTGGGTGAACTACTCAAGACAAAGGGGATAAAAGCTACAAGCAGAAATAAGGAAGAATACTGGGATGCACATGTCAGCTGCACACACGGCACTGTGCTGACTGAAATAATTGAATTCTAAGCTGTCAAAATACTTTTTAACAAAAACTTGCCTTCATACAGTATTTTCTCTTCCTCAGTATTTTCTAGCTGGATAGAGTATTCTCCGTTCTCCATGAATTATTTTCAAGGTAGCACCTCAATATTGCTGGTTTCATTTAAAACAAGGCTCAGAATAACTAAGGATGAACAGGTTTGAGGAACATCTTCCCTGCAAACAGTTTGTATCACTTCTTTGACAGGCCTGATAAAAGCTCTACCCTCAGTAAAAGCTTGGTATTAGATATTGCTCCAGCGATATCTATTGATCTAGCAGAAGACATCAGCATGCCCTATGAATCCAGCTTCCCATTGTTTACAAGGCTTGTGCAAAACCCTTTCAATTATCTTGGATTTAAACATTGACAGATTTTCCCATCAGCTTGTGAGAACAATTCAAAACCATGTGAGCTCTGATAGTTAGAACTCAGTATAACTACTACATAATAAGTAGGAAACCCCAACTCAGCTACTAGCGAGTGCACTCGCATCTGGCAGGCACATACACATAGGTAATAGCTAACTGTTCACATGGATTTTCAAAATCAACTGCCTAAAAGATTTGGAGCAAAAGGAGTTACAGACTGAAACGCAAGAGTTTTTTTTAATTCTCCAAGCCTGCTGCAGGGCAGGAACTATCTCAGGACTGTGAGCCCAGGGGAAAGAAAGGGGAAGCAGGTTTTAAACAAAAACAGACATGAAGTTTGAAGTACCTTAATGAATGAAAAATGTCCTGTAAGTTACTGAGTTATGGCATGGAAAAAGCTGCAATTGTGACTGCAGTGAGGAGGACATATGCAGACAGTCTCGTTTCTCAAAGGGTGCTGAGAGATTCTAGTTTTACAAAGGAACAACGTGTATGGTCTTTGTGTGCAGGAGGGGGAACGTCAATAACCAAACAAAAAAGCCAGTGAACTTATAGGGAGCGCATCACAAGAAACACCGCTACTCTCTCTAGTTTAACATCTGCTTTCCAGTGACTCAGCCTGGCGAAATTCCAAAAAGCCCTTTTCCACTCATATGCTGGCAGTGATTTCAGAAATCATTAAACAAGAAGTAAATAAAAATATGGATAGCTTCAGTAAAACAGTGTAAAGTAGAACAGTACAACCAAGAAATCTTTCGCAGATTTTCAGTTTTTCAGGGTCAAGAAAGTTTTATCAATTGCCTTTAATCCCGAAGTGAAATATAAGCTATGTTCATATACTCAAATATCAACAAATAAAAGTGAAAAATACAGAATATCTATAAATTAAACAAAAGCTCAGGACCAGAAAAGTAGAATTACAGCTTCTCTGTTGGTCCTTTATATTCAGCTGTTTAACAAATGCAGTTTTCCCTTGTTTATATGGATTGTTCAGTTAACATCTCCTACAATTCCGTAATTTCTGTGCAAGAATCAGTGAATCATTTCCAACACAAAGCTTTAAAAACTTCCCATATGCTGTATCACGTTCACTTCCACAACTGACCAAATTCACAGTCTCCACGTGACAGTGATCTCCTCAATCCAAACACAAGTTAAGAGAGAATTAATAAAGTTCTACATACGTATAGACGATTCAAAGTAACAAAATAACACAGAAATAATGTAAAATTGGACCCAAAACATCTCTGAGGAATATGCAAATGGCAATTCCCAGTTCAGTATCTAGACAGACATTAAACGGTCCATTCTGTCATGCCATCTGCTAGGCAGTTACCAACCCTGTTCTGTTCTCTATGCTATTTGTGCTTTATTTTTATCTTTAAGCATGGAGCCATTCAACTTATTTGTAAGTCGGATAAAAGACACAGTGGTGAACTAAAAAAAAAACAAATTAAGGGAATCAAAAAGTGATACACAGCAAAAAAAAATGAACTATAAAAATCATGTTTCAGATCAGTGATAAAGAGAATTAAAAAATTACTTCCAAATGCTCGCTGGAATTGCACTCCAAACAGGTTTATATTCAGCATATACAGCACATGAAAGCTGAAGCTTTGTTTTAAAAAAAACTTATTTAACAGAATAGTTAAAACATTTGGCAGAAGATGTTAGTCTATGATACGGAAAATAAATTTTGGTAATTATTCCTCTGTGCACGCGAGCCAAATGCCGATATAAAACCTTAACCAGTACAACTAGAGAACAGGAAAGCAAAGACAGATGCAGAGAATGCAAAAGTCTCAGCCCACATCACACAAAAAACACAGTACAGAAATGACCAAGTTGCCCTCTTGGATCTGTAGTAAATCTACCCACACTGTTCACAAGTCTTGTCAACACAACACAAATACCCAGGGAATCAGGGATCCACTTGCCTCTACCCCAGGTTTTCTTCATTTGTGACTCAATAAAAACATTCAATAATCTCAATATTTGTTAGAGAGAAGCTCTGTTTCACACTGTGGGGTCACTATGGTAAAGAAAGAAAGTGTTGTGCTAAGTTTTATTAATATAATTTAAAATCATATTCAAAAATACCACTGTGCCTGAATGCTTATTCTTAAAAGCCCTCAAAAACTAATCCTTTGGAATAAGCTAAAACAAGACTGAGAAATTTTTGTATTATTAAAGAAGCCAAAGAAGGTGACTTAGAAAAGGAACTGGGTTTTTTAAATTTATTTGCCTTACTTTCAGAATATCTTGAGTTTCATTCCACTTGTTTGTCCACTCTTTGGTCAGTTCTTGTACCTATAAAAGAAAACAATTATTAGAAAAAAAAAAAATCCCATCTCTTCAGAAGTCCTTGATGATGCAGTCTCAGAGAAGTGCTCAATATCTGTGCAATTCTTTGTGAAGTTTAATACTTGAACACAGAAGAGCACTGTTGCTCTGCAAAAAGTAGCCATACCTACAATATCTCTCTCTCAAAAAGGAAAATCACAACATTCTCATAGTATAAAATGAAACAAAGGACAGGGATAGCCACTTCGAATAATGTCAGGCACTTCCAAAGAAATGGAATGATTCCATAAAGTGCTTCATCAGCCCTACAAAGTCTACTGCCACAGATGGATCCCTTAGCTGGAATAAGGCAACAGCTCCTTTCCCATGGTGCAGGTAGGCATGTTCAGGCTAAAATACTCTCCAGAGGACAGAATGCAGGGCAAGAAGCAGACAGGCACCCTCTGGGAGAAAATCAAAGCAAAGTTTGCTGCAACTTGGAAATCACACACTTGGGTGAAATCAGCAAAGAAGTGAGAAGGTGCTTACAAAGGGGTTACAGACAGGGAGAGCATCGGCTATAGAATCCTAGAATCGTTTAGGCTGGAAAAGACCGTTAAGATCACAGAGCCCAACCATTAACCTCACGTTGCTAAGCCCACCACTAAACCACATCTACACATCTTTTAAATCCCTCCAGGGACAGGGACTCCACCACTGACCTGGGCAGCCTGGAGTTCCAGTGCTTCACAACCCTCTCTGTAAAGAAGCTTTTCCTGATATCCAACATAAAACCCCCATGGGGCAAATTGAGGTAATTTCCTCACATCCAGTCACTTGTTACCTGGGAAAACAGACTGACACCCACCTCTCCACAACCTCCTTTCCGGTACTTGTAGAGAGCGAGCAGAGCCCCTGAGCCTCCTTTTCTCCAGGCTAAACAATCCCAGGTACCTCAGCCGCTCCTCCTAAGATTTGTCCTCCAGACCTTTCACCAGCTTTGTTGCCCTTCTCTGGACATGTGTAGTGCCTCAAAGTCCTTCTCATAGCGAGGGGCCCAACACAATGTGGGCTCACTGGTGCCAAGAACAGGGGAACAATCACTGCCCTACTCCTGCTGGCCACATGATTTCTGATACAAGCCAGGATGCCGTTGGCCTTGTTCAGCCTCATACAACTGTTCTTGGCCCACTGATCCAGCCTGTCCAGTTCCCTCTGCAGAGCCTTCCTGTCCTCAGGCAGACTGACACTCCCTCCCATCTTGGTGTCATCTGAAAACTTACGGGGGCACTTAATCCCGTTGTCCAAATCACTTGATAAAGACATGAAACAGAACTGAGTGCTAGGGAACACCACTTATGACCAGCTGCCAGTTGGACTGAAGTTCATTCTCCACCACTCTTTGGACCTGACCACCCAGCCAGTTTTTTAACCAGCAAAGAGTACACCTGTCCAGCCCGTGAGCAGCCAGTTTCTCCAGGAGAATGCTGTGGGAAACAGTGTCAGAGGCTTTACTAAAGTCCAGGTAAACAACATCCACAGCCTTTCCCTCATCCGCTAAGTGGGTCACCTTGACATAGAAGGAGATCAAGTTGGTCAAACAGGACTTGCCTTACATAAATCCACGCTGACTGAGCCTTACCACCTAACTGTCCTGTATGTGCCACGTGACAGCACTCGATGATCTGGTCCACAACCTTCCCCAGCATCGAGGTCAGACTGACAGAACACTTAGGGTTTTTTCTGCTTTTTCCACTCATCCAGTTGTCCATCTCATAACTGAACTTTCACAGCTTCCATATCAGTAAAGGTTTTTTTTCATTTCAGAGACTTTTCAGAAAGCAGCACATAGAGGGTGCATCAGGCTGATCCACCTCAAAGCTCTGGCTGACGTGGAATCATAATCACATTAAATTAGACAAAAAAACACCACATACACTTTCCTTTTTTAAATCACCAGATTCCTGTGCAGAAATTAAATACACTTTTAAAATTAAAAAGCAGGTTAAAAAAAAAAAAAAAAAAAAAGGGTTTAAATTCAATTTCTTCAAAAATCCCTGTAATTACACATACCAGATCCTTTTGTCAGTGGATAACCAGGTTAAAAAAAAAAAAAAAAAAAAGGTCTTCAATGCAATTCCTTCAAACATCTCCACAGTGGCTACTTGCAGCTTAAGTTCCTAGTTGTCTTTACAGTCCAGCTGCATATTAAATTAATGAGAAGAAACTTCTCATTGTTCAATGCATCATTATCCAATTCCTAGTGCTGCTAATTGGAATGTTAAAACAAAAAAATAACTGAAAAGAGTAAAGAAAAACATGAAGAAGGTCCACCATAAGTCTACTCACCATACCAGAACAATTTTTATCCCTCAGAAACAATTTAAAAATTCTTCTCATATAAGGATAAATTAACTCATTCAAGAAAGCCACCATGTATTTGTTAGAGTATTTAAATATGGTAGGAAAGTCTTTAGATCTGTGGAAACATATTAATTATTGCACTCATTCAATTATAAAAAAGCTATAACCACTGCAATATCTACTAAAAATTTTCAGTAATTATGTCTATTGTAATTATCATGAATAGTAATCACATAACCTTCTAATGAGGCTGACAAAAGATAATAAAACATGCTCGCTATAGTCCCCCCACAGAGGGGCCAACACTTCTGAGCAGGGCAAGCAGTGATTACTGTCAGAGCATGAATAACATACTCTAATTAGCATATAGTCAGTAGTTTATATTACTCAGCTGCTCTTAGATAAAAGCTTTTCGTTTCTGCACAAAGTAAAAGCATACTACATTTGCTAACAATATTCTCATTCATCTCTGACTCAGCTAAAAACTTTTTAAAACCTAGTATGAATATGAAAAACAATAATTTGTGACTGAAGGCTCATACTACGGTTATGCAGATCCTACTTTAATTATTGAGTACAACACAGCAAGGATCCCTGCTTATACTAGAGAGCTGTAAAATGCATTCCTAGCAGAAACTTGGCTTAAAGAGAAGTCTGGAGTCTACTTTGTAGCTATGGTTCTTACTAATACACATATTTCATCCATTTTTATCATGAAGTTTAAAATTAAAGTATCATTTTACTGAAAACTATTTCAAGATGTCTTTAAAATCGTTATTACTAATGGGAATCCTGAAAAGAGCAAACAGATACTGTACCAATTACGTCGGTCAAAACAGGATTCTCAAAGCAATGCATTCACTCTCTGATTCTAAATGTCTCAGCAGCATCGGTTCAAAACTTATAATTTAAATCAGCTAAGAAGCACCTATTTTTTAAAGGCATCATATCTACATTTGATTGGCATCTTGTTGACAATATTCAGAACTAAATATTTTGTTGCCACGTAGCTGAACAATTCCAAATACTTCCCTCTCTCCTCTTCCAAAGCCTGAGTAACGCCGGTTTTATGAAACTGTCTGCAGAAGCTTTAAGAACAGGCAGGTATACGGAAAAGAGTTAGCACAGTATGATAGAACAAAGAATGGAGGGTGGTGAATTAGAGAAATGAGAATACCATTGTACCTATATTCTTTTGGACCCTGTGAGTACATCTGAACTGTCTGGGGATTTTTCACAGTCTCTGTGCTTGGCTGGATTATTAAAACAACCTGGTGTGAGGCACACTATGAAGTACACCTAGATCTCAAACCCTCCTCAAAAAGACTGAATGTATTTGTACATACCAGATAAAAAGATTGAAATGTTCTGAAAAGCTACCCCATGCCACATGTTCTTGATTACTTGAAAGCATAAAAGAGTTGGCCATTTTCCCCATAAATCTTTTATTGTGTTTTCCACACACTGAATACTCTGTTACCATGATTATGGGTTACTGATTACTCTGACTTAGTGGCTTTTCCTCCTCTATTCTGTTTACAAACATAGTTTCTCAACAAGGCAAGCTGGCTTGGGAACAAATATTTTCATTAAACAGAGCTGTTGTATAAATATCAAAGGTATACTTTGTTCTTAGATATAATATTATCTTACATTAGTAAGATAACAAAATCACAAGTTCATACTATTTTTTTTAAAAAAAAAGCACCAAGACAATGCTGTTTGGTGGGAGAAAATATAGCTGTGCATCAAAAAAAAAAATTACCACTCTTGCATTCAGACCTTCTCTTTTTTTTTTGTTCAAAAATTGTTTTATGACATTATAACTCACCCTTGCTTCATTCTGCTGGAGCTTTTCTTCCATACTTAAAGCTGTTGGAGAATCCAAGAGTGCGATCTAAAATTGTAAAAAGTAAATACAATCAAGTTAAAAAAAAGGAAGAAAAAAGGAAAAATTTCTGGTGGATTCTAATGAAAGAAATGCAATTGTTCTGTTTTTTTGATTATTTGGGATGAAGTATTTTAAATTCCAACATGCATCATGCTACCTTGGAATACTGTAAACAGAGCAATCCAAATCTTGTCAAAGCTGGTATTTCAAATACAAATCATTGGTCTGAGAGTACTGTTTTCATTCGCTATATGTACACACAGTCACACACACACAGACACTGAAACTGGACACAAGTTTCTAACGGGTGATTCCTGATACATCTATCTTTATATTTCTGTTAAACATGAAAATTGATTATCTATCAATAGTTAACCATTTTGCTATTACACATGTGTATATTGCTTATCTTTAATTAATATATTTTAAGGTAACTGGCCTTAGAAAAAGAGAACTGCTATACAACCGCATGCACTCAAGCAATACTCATGTGACCTTCTGCACTGAACCCATCACTGTATTTTGGTAACCAGTATCTTCAGTGACCTACAGAAGCATTTGCAATTCATATTCTGGGAATATAATGGAAGATCCGCAAAAGCAATTATACAGAGATTTATATTCTATTGTGCATCCATAACAGCACCTGCTGTTTTACCAACCATCACAAATTCAATTAACTCCAGCAAGTTCTCTATTGTCTCCCACACAGCCATCTATCACATCCTACAACCAAACCAGATTTGTTTTTGTGATATCCCCTGTTTTACAGCTTGGAACTAGGTCAAAGCAAAGCATTAGACCTTCAAAGGGGTCCAAGTTACATCTACTCTGCGAAGTCTAAATCAAACCATATTTTGAAAATCAATTATTTTTTCCCTCCTAAAGAATACCAGAGAAACACAAGTATCATAGAGCAATTCAACCCCATAAAGAGTTTTCTAATTGTTTGTAACAAAGCACAGCTCTCCGCTTCAGTTATCTACAATACCTGTTACTGCTTCCAATTGTGGTCTCATCAGCTATTTCAGCAAATGTTTCATAGCATGAAATCTAGCTGAAGTACCAACCTTCGACTAAAAAGAAGTCTACACTGAAATGACATTTCACGTTGCACAGCCCATCTAAAATAAAATTAGATGGTTCTAGAAATAAATCTGAAGTATCATTTCAGATACTTCCAAATCCTATTTGCTCAAGTAGAAATCTAGCAGTCCTGAGTGGCATTATTTCGAAGAGACAACTGGCCTGATCCAATTGCATATTCCTTATTGTTAGCTTGATCTTGCCATCCTGGAAACAGAGGATAAATTAAGCCTGACTGAGCTTGTGCAGCAAATGTTCATAGTGGCTAATACTGACAGAAGAATCATGCAAAAGGGAAGTATACTGTGACATACGTTTTCTTACACCACCACTGAAAATACCTTTACATATTTAGCATGTTACTCGCTTTCTAACGTAATGTACTCTACAGCCAAAGTAAAATCCCGCCACACTCCCACATTTTTATATTTATGCATCTTAAATACCTTATATCCTCTACTTTTTTTTAAGATACTAGATAAAGTGCCTCTTCAGTCCATCAGGCTAGACCCAGGAAACACATTTCTGCTCAGTCTCCTTATGCTGTGGTGACTACCTGTTGCACAGCACACTGCAATCAAACTCCAATTATATTAAGAGAAAGCTAAAAGCCTCAGGATGTCAATTTTTCCCCCCTTACGCTAAAAGAAGTAATCTACTGGCCATATGGCAACTGATTCAATCAGGAAAATATTCATTCACAGCCTCAAAGAGCTTGTTTACTTAAATCAATATAATGAAAGATAATTACCTCATCACATTCTAGAAATAGATGTTATAACTCAAGGAAATTCACACATAAATTTCAAGTAAAGCTAACCTGATTCCCTTGAGCAAGCAGGGCTTTTAATCGGGCTATTTCAGCTCTCAGCTCACGGATCAGTTTGACGTTAGGATCCTCATTAATAGTAGGCTTGTTGATGATGTTTTTGGCTCTATTTGCATAGCGGAGTGTACTTAAAGTTTCTCCATAATTGACATCAGCAGGTGAAATAGCTAAGGAGATGAAATCGGAAACAGTTTATCCAGCACCATATGTTTCACTAAGAAAAGTTAGTTTATATCTCAAGAGTCAAATAAACTTAATGGGGATGAAGGAATATATAAATAACCAGTATGGCTACAATTTGTTCCAGCTCTTCACCTAGCTCCATTGCTTTCATGTCACTGCATCTTTGCTTAAGTAAACACTGCATTAGAATAATATATTAGAATAATCAGGTCCAACAATCAAGCATTGTAATGAGATCTTGCTGTCGATCTGCTTTACATTTACATTTCTCTGGCAAGCATAAACATCCTTTATGAATACCTTACCAGCTTTTTTGCAATTTTTTCACAAGAACAGTGGGGAAATACGCTGGGTTTGTGAGTATCAATGTAATCATTGAATGGAAATGTCATTTCAGGTAAAAATACTGTAGACTGAGTCCAAGCTTTGACGAGAAATTAAACAGCATCCAATCAAAAAGCAGACATGAAAATCAAACAAGAGAGGTTCTATAATCTACAGGCCTAGCTGTTCTGAGCTAGCCATATGGCAGCACACAGAAGTGGTACTTCCGATGCATCAAGAGAAACCAGTATTATTTTTACAGGTTAAGTTGGAAAAACAATGGAGTTCAATTGAAGTGTCCTTCACTTAATTTTCCTAGCAATATACAAGACGTTCCCAATTAAAAAGATAATCACTGCATCCAAACAGATGAGCAAAAACACAAAAGAAAACACCATGCAGAAATGATAAGGGAGCAGAAATCTTAATAATCGAATTGAATGAGAGACCTGGAGAACCAGACAAAGAAAACACCTGAAAAAATAATCAAGTAACAAAAATATTCTGCCCTTTCTCATTTTCTCAAGAGTAATAAATGTTCTTTTTATGGTAGAGACTCCCCGAATTAGGGTAGATGTACTTGGCAACAGACTTCTCCTAGCTTATCACTTCCCTGCTTTATGTACTGTCTCCTCTCCACTCAATTCTTCTCTTCCTGGAAGGATGTTACAATACATTACAGAAATACGACAAATCAGAATTGGATGTATTTTTATAAGAGCCTTGTGTGAGATTATCTTCCTACTTCTTTTGTGTTTGGTTACTGAAAAGCCAGGCCAAACGTATCCAGATGGCTTGTCAGGCTCTGTTAGGCAATTCAGCCACACTACCAGTAGAGTTACTGTTGGAGAAAAGATCAACCATCAGGGCTCTGCCTAGCAGAAGCATCCTTAATAGATGAGGAAGTAGCTGAAAAGCAGCTAGGCACTGTAATCATTAGTATAGGCACTGAAAGCTCACTCTGTCTCTTTGCAATTGCTCTGTCAAAAAAAAAAAACCCACACCAACCCAAACAAAAAGCTCACTACCAAACAAGTTACTCAACCATCTAAATGAAAGAAAGATGCCAGCACAGCGTTACTTAAATAGCGAGAAAAACAAAGCAGAGTCTGGTCCAAGAACCTCTTTTGGTACTACTGTGATCAGCCTGAGGAAAGACAGTGGCATGGATTCCAAAATTCTTGCCAAAACCATGTAAGAGAGGAACTGCCGTCCAGAGCGTTTGACTGTATCAAAGTGATTGAAGAAACAGAATTTGATCCAGTGCATTTTATTCCCTCGATTCTGCTCTCTCACCATTCCCAAGGGAGGACTGCATCAGTTAGGCTGCATTTCATTTGGACAGGAAAGCATGAGAGAAATTTCAGAGCTGCTTTTCTCTTCACACATTACATGTCCACATCCAAAATCCTCCCTTCCTCTTAAAACATCCTCCCAGCTTCACTTGGAATTTTGGGGAATAGAATTCCCATTCCAGTTTGCTGAAAACCCTGCAATACATATGCCATAGGTAGGTTTTTAAGCCAAGCGATCCTTACAGAGCTTCCTACCAGTAAAACAGAAACTCAAGGAAAGTTTGCAAAATGACTGATCATAAATAATTAAATTTAGACAAAAAGTAAAACACTGTGTGCATTCAAAAAGTAGGTTAAATAAAAATGACAGCCTTACCCACTGAACGTCAAAAAGACCAGGTTGTTTCTGCTACTAATGCAAGAAAAAACAACAGTTTTGGAAAAGCAAACTGATTCACATGTCAGTATTGACTAGATGCACAAAGCTGTTTTGGTTGTTTTTTTTTTTTTCTTACTGACGATCCCTGTCTGCAGCCTGGCGAGGAGAGGTGTAAGGGGAGAGAGATGCAAGGCTTTATCTAGCTCCAGGTTTGAGCATTTACCACGAGGAACAGGGCTATCTGGAATGCAGATGAACTTCAAGAATACACAGGACTATAAGTTTAACCGGGCAGATTAGCTAATCATCACACTGTCAGAGAAACAGCAGTGTAGTAGATGTCACAGCACACATATGCAATCAGGCACATACATTTGGATGACCCTTATTCATGCAAACAAATGTCCAATGACTGTACAGCTATACAACCTGGATGCCTTACTAAATCTATGACCAAATACTCAGCCAGTGATTTATGTACCCAAACAGAAGCAGATGAAAACGAATCTCTCGAATTGGAAGGCATAGCTGCTATGTTCATGACATTAATAACCAACCAGCCTGTCCCTGTGCACACAATGAGACCCTATGCAGCTCTACTGCTGGAAGAGATGTTCTGCACAGTGTAAGTAAAGGCAGAGTGTTACTAGAAAACTCAGAAAGAAAGAAATCATTAATATGTGTAAACAACATTCTGCCTTAACAAAGCAGCTGGAAGCTAAATATTTACAGCCACTCCTATAAAGCATGAACTATTCATGATGCAAAAAAGTAATTTAAAACCACTTACTGGCAATCATTATAGTTTTAGAGTTTCCTCCTAGGCTATCTTTTAGCAGCCAAGTCAACACAGAGTCCCTGTAAGGCACAAATACTTGTTTCTTCTTTGAAAAAGAATTTGTTGCATCCTGAGATAAATCAGCTGTGATGTGGAGATAAAAAAGAAAAATAGTAATTACGTATTTTTCATTTATTTTCAAAAAAACTTACGTGTTAAGCCAGTATTTGTGTAAGTAATTAAACAGAAAGGTATTTAATGGCTAAAAAAGCCCCAAAACAGGCAAGCACAAAACCAGAGACTTACCTAAGGCAGAAATTACATTTCCCAGAGTAACTAGAGATTTATTAATATTCCCTCCTTCCTTTAATCTAACCCCTGTGGCACCGGTGGCATCTGCTCGCTCACTTCCAGCAAGATCTACCAAGTGAATCTTGCTAACAGTCTCACAAGGCATTTCAGAATCAAATTTAGCCTACAGGGAAAAAAAAGCAATACAAAGAAAAGTATGTTAAGTTACAAAATTCTGAAATCCAGCTTAGTGGCCTTTTTCATGTCATGATTGAATTCAAATTGTTTACAATAGCAGAGCTTCAGAAGACAGGTGTATTAGAGGTGCCACAGAAAGGCCTTTGATCATGAACTGCTGCATAACTCCCACGCAAGTAGTTACTTCTTTAAATTGTAGTATTTCCAACTTCTTTACAATTCTCACAAGAGTATTGTCACACTTTTAGCTTTTTCTATCACAGGACAAAGCCATAGTCATTATCTACCCATACTTGCTTGTTAGACAACCTTAGTTTTTAATTGTCGTATGAATTATTGAATGTAAACTCATATTAAGATGGGGGGGTTGTTACCTGAGTGAAGTTGATAGTGAAAATGGCATGTGACCTGCTACTGACATCATTCATTCCAGTTGCAGCCGTAGTTCTGTTTATATTTCCAGCATCCATAAGCTCCTCTACATCAGTATAATTTTGCACTAAATGTTTAGACAAGTCTAAAGAAAAACAGTGTTACTGATGTTCATACATGCACTTGATTTTCTTTACAAAAAGATTTAATTACTCTCACTACTGCAAAGTGTTGCTGCAATTTGTGTTTATTGTCATACTTGTTTATCACTTAAGGAAAGGAATGAAGCCTCATGAACAATGGAGAACTTGCACATTTACAGTAAATTAAGAAAAAAAATGCAATCTTAAGTGTTTAGTGCAATAACATAAACATAATCCCTTAGAAGACACAAACCTTCCCTAGTACAGAACAGATTAAGACAACTAGATCATAATAGGTTCTTCCCATCTAAACATTAAAGATTTATAAATTATAGTCAACAAATTCTTAAAACAAATTTCATTTCTTAACATTATTTATAAATGCGTTATAAAGTTACAGATAAAAACTGTGTATTTATAATAACCTTAGAACTGGGAAAGCGAGTGGGGATATAAAATGAGCAGCTACTCTCCTTGAACACTTTTAAATCACAAGAAAGCACTGCATCCATCATCATGTATATTTTAAAAGATAAAAATGCCCTATGCAATTAGACACGGCATTTTAGAACGTGTAAAAGCAATAAAATATCCAGTGCAAAACACTGGAAGTGTTTTTACCCTCAACATATGGCCCTTCTTTTGGATGTTCTCGTATTCGTAAATTATTAGTTTTTGATGACTTCCGTCTGAGAAGATCCCTCACACGCTCGTTATAAATTTCCAGATAACTGAAAGAAAAAGATTAGAAAACCACTGACTGATTCACGAGTCTTTAAAAAAAAAGAAAGCCATGTCAACACTGTGTTTGAAAGCAAGATGCTTGGAGAAGCAAATGGATCCAAAGCTGGCTTAAGATAGTCATAACTACAGCATACTTGTACCATAAGGAACAAAGCCAAAAAAGCAAGAAGCAAGTAGAAAGGAAGCAGACATTAGCAAGATCAAAATCTCCTCATGTCAGTCTGAAACGAAGCCTAAAAATAAGGAAGATGCTGTCCTGTAGCAAAGGCGTTTTCACTAACATTTAAATAAAGCAAAATGCACAGCTGTTGGACTGAAGCTAGAAGTATTGCGCATTTTGACGACGACTGCCAACAGAAATCAATTATAGGACTGAATCCAAGCATGGAAAGTTATTTGAGAAACACAGACTTTTCTCAGAGATAAAGTGAAACAGGATGGTTGTAACTGAAACAAGTCTGATAACCAGCTAAATATTCACACGCCAAGACCTACCTGACTTCTGTTCGAAAAGATGCCTCATTCCGCTTTGTTTTTTCACTTATTTTGCTGAATAATCCTTCACAAATTCGAGGTATTAAACCTGCATCGCCCTGCAATAACAATTTTTATTTCCAAGATTACATATGCGTATGCATTCTATCTTGAAAAATAAAACCCAAGATCACTAGTTGAGAGATCCAACACCCAGAAAACAGGGGAAAAAAATCAGAACTCATCAGCAAATACTCTCTTGCCCCTTATTTAACTGTAGTCACCTTGTCACTTCAATCCTCATGTGTACATTGGAACAGATATACTAGCTGAAATTCGTTGCTATTGGGATGTGTTTTACCTCTCATTTAGTTTGAATAACCCCAAGTGCTTAAGGTAGAAACTGGCTCCTCAGAGCAAAATATGAACTGCCTTATCTCAATATTGTCTTTTCTCATTCCGTCTCATTTCATTACAAACTTGGCAACATCTGCAGAGAAGGCAACTAGAGCCATGTACAGGCATCCACGAGCCATTCTCATTCAAACTCCCAATCGCCAGCTCACAGTCCTTCCTGTCTCGAAAGACTACATTCACTGTGTCCCACAATGCAGCCAAATTAAATTTGGTATTTAACTTCTGAAGGCTTGAGTCTGCCTTTAAAGAGTTTCTATGCATAAAGCACTTGGTTGGTTTAATAAGCAAACTAAAAAAGCATCCTCCTTCACAGAAATCCCCACAGACTCTGGTTCACTAGCAGGGCTGCAACTATCCGTTACAGGGCCCTTGCCACTTCAGCTAACACAGCAACCAGCAGCAGCAAGATGTCAGCTTCTCGGGTAAGCTGGCACTTGAGAACTGACCCTCATCCCAGCGAGGCTGCTGCTCCACCGCTGATGTCAAACACGTGTCAGACTGCGAGGCAGCAGCTAACACCACTGAGATACCCAGAGACTCAGCATTCAGCTCTCCTCTTCCTGCTGCTCCAGGGAGACCCCCTTCCAGCCAAGCAGCAAGGCAGGAAGTCAAACCAGGGTATTCCCCAGCAGCAGCAAGGAGCAGGAGAGTGCAGCTCTGCTCTCCGCTGACAAGGGGCTGCTTGCTCCCAGCTGCCCCATTACCACCAAGTTTGATCGGGAAGGTGACCTGCTGAGCACACCACCTCCCCACTATGCAGGAAGACAGCAGCTAACACCCCTTCAGAGCTGACATGAGTGAATGTGGCTCCCAGGAATAAAGGGAGAGGGCATACTCATACAGATGAGCTTTGGGCTCAGAGCTGCAGACTCAGAAGCAGCTTACAAAACAGTCTGTCAGCTACAATTTGCCTCCAGTCCACAAACGCGTAAGAGATTTGATGCGATGGACTAATTCTAATTCTATGCACCGCTGAGGCAAGAAATGTGCTTGCTTAGAGTTAGGGGCCTTGTAATTAAGCAGGAGGCAAATTAGGACAAACCACACCAAACATCCAACATAAGCATAGCTCAGGCACTCCAGGCACCCAAGAGTTTGCCTGGTGGGACTCTCAGATACCTGACAGCAGGAAAACACAAAGACAGTGGACTCCCCTGTCCCAGACTCTCGCAGGTCGAACACACCACGGGCAAAGATTTCTTTTCTACTCAGACCCACATAAAATCTGACTCTCTTTGACCAAGCTGGGTCCAGGTCCAGTCTGCTCCCATGCTGGTGCCCTCTATCCTCATTCTTCAGCTTCCCTCTGCATTCTCTCTCCCAGAAATCTTTTTCCAGGTGCATCTCCAAACACCTCTTCATCCTTCCTTTGCCTGGGTATAATCTGCGATTCATCATCCAGTCTCTTTTTATTTAATCATACTCTATCCCTCCAATTTGCCCTCTTCCACCTTATTCCTCCCCTTAATCAGATCCTCCCAGTCCTTCTCCAACTCAGCTTCATTCTTTGACTCTTTCATTCTTCCTTCTGCCATAGTCAGCCCTTCAACTGACTGCACCTTGGCTCAAAAAAAAAAAAAAAACCACCAAAAAAAAAATCCCCAGAACAACCAACCAAGTTCTATATAAAGGGAGAAACTTGCAGCTTAGGCTTTTCGAGGCAGTTGCCTTTGGTAAGAGAGAAGCAGCCTGTCCCAATATATACCAATCCCTACCCTCAGATAAAGTTTCAGGATTCAGTGTTGGAAATTCCCACACACACACACACATTTTATTTTATTTTAAACAAAGGAAAAGGGAAAAGATTTCTTTTTCATCTCATGCTTGGAAACACCTGAATAGCTTCAATTAAAGCTTAAGGAAAAAACATGAAAGATCCATCAAAAAGTTTTAGGCATGTCATTAGTGTCTGACATAATTTGGCAACTGCAAAGAGAGTCTTAAAATAGGAAATATTAGCTCTAATTGAGTAACTTCAACCATAGCAGTATCGTGATGAGAAAGGAAGAACACACAGTTCTCAGGATATTTTATCAGTAAAACGTACAGCTTACAGTATGTACACTCTTTATTAGAAACTATATTTGAGCATTTTCTCCTTTTTCACCCCCCGACAGCTCCAGGGCAGGATCGACTACATCTTTGACAGTTTTTTTTCTGGGTCACAGGGTTTCCAGTCTTGGAAATCTGTAGAACCAAAATAGGTAGTTCACTCCAGAGCTGAATTTTATCTTTAGGAATCCATTTTCCTTCTGTTCTATCTAACCAGAAAACTCCTTATTGTAATTTAAATGCACTGTTTCTTATCCATCTACCTTGGACACGGGAAACAAATTACTCACATCCTGCAGCAGCCTTTCCCAACTTGGAACACTTTTGTTCCTCCACAGTCTTCCTTTCTCTGCATACACAACTTTCCTGAGAGATCGTATTTTACAGATCTCTGATCATTTCAGTATCTCTTGCTCAAGACTTATTCTAACTGGTCCATATATTTCTGGAAATGGCTGCTGCACACAGTATTGCAGATATTGAAAGCAAACTGAGAATGGAATTCGTACTTTCTAAGGAGAAGTAGGAGAAAAAAAGAAAATTTATCTCCAATTCAAGTTTTCTTACAGCACTGTAGTTTCTCTGACAGAACCATCAATTTTCAAGCATTTAACTTGGCAGCAGAGTATATTTTATACACACTCTGTACAAAGCCAGATTAAAGTATTTATGTATCATGGCAAGAAGATTAGACCTTTATTATTGAATAGTGTCAAACAAACTTCAGCACCTATTCATTTGCAAAATGTCTTGATGATTACGGTCATTACATATAGTGAGGCAGTCTCATAAAAATGTCACTGTTATAAATTTCTGAAATAGAAATCCACATCTAGGTCATAAGATCCTTTCTAGTTACAAAAGTCTATTCCGCTTACCATATTGAAGTTAAATATAAAGCTACTTATTCTGTGACAACTGAAAGAAAAAGATTTACAGCTGATTTACTCTCCCTAAGCTAAAGGCGGTACAAAGTGGCCATTCTTACTACATTTCAAAAGAGAGATCTATCCAAAGAAGGACAAGTGGCAACATTCCTCTTTCCAGTTCTCTGGGAGAAGATATGATGTATTTTTTCCCCCAAGGATTAAAGAATGAAACTTGTAGAGGCTTCCAGGCAAACAGGCTTCATCAGTCAGCCCTTTTAAACTGCTCCACATCCAACTGTTTAGTGGGTACATTCTGTCCTTGGACAGAAATGGAAGCAACTGTAAAAAATGTACTCCCATCCTTTACTCACAAACTGTCCAATACTCCTCCTTCCACACCTTCCTCCTTCAGGATCATAGCTGCAGTGCTCGACAAGACAAGGGGTCACGTGGAAAAGACAAAAGGTAATGGCTACAAGTTACTCTTGAGGAGATTCTCATTTGACATAAGAGGAAAATTTTTCACTATAGAACAATCTACAATTGGAATAATCTCCCCAAGGAAGCGGTGGATTCCCCAACACTGGACACTTCTAAGGCTCTGCTTGACAGAATGCTGGGCCACCTTGTCTAGACCATGGTTTTGCCAAGCAAGGTTGGATCAGCTGATCCCTGAGGTCCCTTCCAACCTGGTATTCTATGATTCCATGAAAATACAACATACCGCATTTCCCATCATGGTGTAGGACTTCCCAGATCCAGTCTGTCCATATGCAAAAACACAAGCATTATAACCTTCAAAAGCTGATTTAAGCACATCTGTACCAAGATTTTTGAAAACCTAAAAAACAAAGAAAGTCTTTTAAGACAACAGAAGCTTGGAGGAAGAGAGTTGTCATCAGTCCAGCATTGCAAATATTAAACAATAAACTACCACGATATAAGCTACTGGCATCAACCGGTGATGGAAAAGGACAGGAAATTAGTACTTCAAATAAAACACTGAATTTTACTACTATATTTAGTTTACAGCACTGCAACAGTGTATTTTCTACCTTTGTTCTGTTGTCAGAGATCTACTTGACACAGAGAAGAACAAAATATACTACCTTCTTTCTATAGTTCGAATTTCTTTCAGCAATCTGAGATAACTTCCTTCACTTTCCATTACTGTTAACAGCTACTCACTCCTTGTACCTTTGCCAGCAATCCATGTTCTGCGAATACCCAGCCCCTTCTCAAGAGGAAATGTTTCTGTGATCCTGCCAGTTTCTTGGGGTTTGGGGTTTTTTGTGTGTTTGTTTTTTGGTTTGTTTGGGGTTGGGGTTTTGGGGGGTGTTGGGGGTTTTTTTGAGTCTTTTGTTTAGTTGGGTTTTGGTTTTTGCTTTAACCAAATATAAGAAAACGGCCCATTATTTTCTCCACACTTCCTCCCTAACTGGCTTTTACATACCGATACTTTTCAGACTGGCAAACATGGAATCATGTTTTCTATATTGTCTCTTTCATCACTGAGCCCCTTCTCTTCTGTCCTCAACATTCACATACTGGTAACAATCCCTCCTCCACATCCCCTAATATTGGGATCTGCTCTCACCTAACAATTTCACCACATTCCTCTGCAATACTGGCTCCAGCATTCCTACCAGAATCCTGAGCTTTCCTTATTTACCCCTCATTTCCATCCATATCCCCACTGAGCAAGCAGCAACACTTGGTGCAGTATTTCTCTCAATGAAAATATTACTCTGGGTCCCCCAATCCAGACATGATTTTCCAAAATCCCATAAATGTTTCACATAACTTGGCCACAGTGTATGCGGTTACAATTAACCAAGGTGTACAAGTCATGATTAATAGCAAGCGGCAAAGGCACAGTATAATCACACTACTCCTCCCCTGAAGGAGCGCTGAGTAATTTCTTTAATCATTAATGCTCGGTTGCAAGCGTGCCTTTGGACTACTTAACGTGACCTTCCCCTGAGCAAAGGAGTTACACTGCTGTAATCAGTTATACTTCCCAAAGAGGAAGAGTATAAAGATCAACCAAAGCGCTATTTCCTTTCCACTTGTAATTTGAAAAGTAGCATCTTGGTTGAATTCTCCCCCTCTCCCTGAGCAACTGCTGCTTTATTTTTTCCCCCCCTTTTCCCTTTCTCTATGTCCAGGTGTTCTACCTCACCTTCTGGACCCAGTCTTTATGCACTATGGTTTGATTGCATTTTCCCTTTTAAAAATCTGTGTACACCTTGCAAAGCGATTTGAGGTATTACATAGTCAGTGGTGTCTGAACACAGAGCTTTAACACACAGGTTAGAAGAAAAGACACTGTCAGGATGGAACTTTCTCAGAACCAAGCTGCTGGGACACTGGTTTGTCACAAAAGGGCAGTAAACGTCAACATTCATTTTACAAGGCATATTAATGGGTGTGTACTATTAGATAGACTTCCATTTATTACTGTTCTGCCTTTTAAATGGAAAATACAACAATCGTGAACAAAGCAAACTGCATTACCAACAATCAAGATCAATATTATTCCATGGAGAGATGAATGTGAATGAACAACCTCCTTCCAAGCCATTGGTGCAGTAAACTGGAAATTCTGCAGCAACTTGATAAGACCTTAACTACAAAGTCTTCTAGTTAAATATGAAATTAATAACACAAGCAAAACAATAGCTTGTGCAGCATTTGTTTAGAAATTGCGCTCCAGTGATTTGAAAACTCCTTTTGTTTTCAACGTGCTGCACACATTGTAATTAGAACAACACTTGACACAGGGACAACAATATTTTTGTGGCTGAGCAGAAGTCAGCGCTCTTACCAGGATGAAGGAGGCAGTCTGGGGTTGAAGGACACGCTCTAATAGCAGAATATTGAACGTGGACACCTAAGCCATGTTTAGGATTTATTGTTAGCATCTGATTACTATGAACCACAAAGCTCAGAGCTTTAAAAAAAATCATTCCTCAAGGCTGCTGCAGCGATCCCTATATGGGCATTTTAATTTATTTTTTCTATAAGCTACTGACATGGCCAAGTTATACTGATCTTGCCTCAACCTGACCCACTCTGAAACAGAGGCAAAATAGCACCAATAAGGAAAAAACTTAAAATAAGAAAAGATTTATCACTTGTATGTGGAAATTGGACATCAACACAGGATACAACTTGGTTATCCATGTATATGAATTCAAGCTTCCTTCACAAATGGCTGGTTTAACAACAATTAACTTAATTATTTCAAAGCACATTTCAGACTCTGGAGAAACCCTGCAGAAACAGGCTAACAACAGGATTGTCCCCCTGGGATTCTTCTAATGAGGTTTTGTGTAACACAGCTTTTCAGAAGCATCTAAAGTCCAGTGAAGAAACAGCTACCTAAAGGATTCCAGGATTAAATATCCACAAAGCGAAGCCACAATCAGTGCTTCAGAAGCATTTCTATAATTTCTTTTATAGGACATTTTGCAGACTTTCCAAAATCTGCATTGACACATCATTAATACAGTTTTATGGAGATGTTCTCATCTGTATCAGGAAGAACTGGTGATAGGGGAATCAGCTATCAGAGAGAACTGTACGCATCTTCATGAAACTAAGTAATATTAAACTGAAACCCTAATCGATCTGTATGAGCAAACTTAATTTGTTGTGTCTGCAGAATCACAACCAAAATCTCAACCTTCAGTTAGGATCAGAGCAGAAAAATACATGATCAAAGCTGCTTTAATTAAAATTAATAAATAACTCCGCATGCTCAACTTCAAGCATTTGCTGAAGTTCTGGAAAAGCCATATGGCCTGAACCACCTGCTTGACAACATCCACTAGAAACCAGGGTTCCAGTCCTTGTGTTCAAATACACCACTACTTGAATTTGCCACAGTGCTACAGTAATCACGGTATTTCTACATCAAATAAACTTATTATTCTTGATATTTCAGAGAATACAGCAAATACTACATTAGTTAAAAGAACACCATCAAGAAATAACAATGCAGAAAGAATATACACAATCAAATGTTTGGATTAAACACTAATAACTCAGTGAAATAAAAAAGAATCTTTTGTAGAAAACAAACCTACTGCTTACACAGATGGTTCAACAGAAATTTCTAATATAAGTTCACTATGAAACAGTCATTACATGCAATGGCAAAGCTTGTCCATCTCATAAATATTTAAAATTGGTTTCAACTTATTAATTCTGATGTTTTTTTAGGATTAGCTATACCAGTACCCCTGATTTGGAGGGTTACGGAACAGATGATGCACGTACCATAAAGGTATAGATCCAATTGGCTTACATATATTCAGCAAACCCTCGCATTATTTTAAGGGTTGAAGCTTACAGCATCCCAGGTTCCACAAAACTAAAAGGGAAGATAGCAATCACAAAACACTTGAATTTTACTCAGTAAATTTATTTGGGAACGTGAAATAGCAAAAACGTTCAATGTTTGCATGAAAAGTGAGGTCAGGGAGGTTCTACCTGTTCATCTAAATAATGCCTATAGCTCTGAGTTTGACTTTTTGTTCTGAGTGTGCAGGAAGAAAGACAGTTTTGTCCTTTCCCAAGCTGAATACTCAAGGGAGGAGAAAGAAGAATCTTCTTCAGTCTGCACCAAGACTTCGGACAAATGAAAAGAACAACCACTGCAAACAGCTAAAAAGAATGTTTCTGTCTAAATGAATTAAAGATAAATGCTTGTTTCTCAAAAGTGATTTTTTTCAAGAAAAGCTTTTCAAAACCAATTTTAGTGCTCAGAGAAGTTTTCTAACTTGACCTTGCAAGACAAATCAGACAAGAGAACCAGAAAGAAGGCATTTACCAACTGTATGAGAAAAAACACAGCACTAAACAGTGTTAGATAAGTTAAAAAAAAAAACAAAACAAAACACAAATTTTCATGTACCCAGGGAATTTCTAAAGTACACAAGCAGTACTTTCAATGGAACCAAGTTTCCAACAATGCTTTCAAGCCAAAGAAAAGGGAAAAGAAATAAATTAATCATTAGCATTCAGAAATCCTACCATTTCTTGACAAACAAAGCTGGGACTTTTACTGTCTGCTGAGAAATAGGAAAAATCATAGGTAAAGGTCTTAGTTCTTTCGCGTCCTATGTCTCCAGTGCTACCCTCTGGTACCTATTCAAAAACAAGAACAAAAAAAGAGCTGGTAAAATACATCCTGATGAAGTAATTAAAAACATTTTGGAATAAATAATCAGAATGCAAATTTAACAGACAGCTAGAGACATTTAGAAATTTGTAATGACAAGTTAGCCTATTATTCCAACAACAGTGAAAAAATTAGCAATAGCAGACCCTTTGGCAAGAAGGGTATTCCCATTACAGGCCAGCACAGCA
>NW_010426345.1:13562-16765 GCF_000710305.1 Buceros rhinoceros silvestris | reverse complement strand
ACCCGGATTTTAGCTTACTGCTCCATACACCACAGTACATTTTTGTCATAATACTTGCGTGCAGTTAAATCAGACCTGTATATGAAATTCAGATTATAATAAGGGATTATCCTACGCATATAATTAATAGGAGCCAGAGAGACCTTTGCATTGTGAATAGCATTTCAACGTGGAGTCAAAACTACAATGGTGTTTCATACCTGCTACTTAAGGCTATCACCATGCTCGAGACATGACAGCTAGCACCATACTTCAGCAATATTCACTGCCTTCTAAATCAGTCTAAACAAACTACACGCTGAAATTCCTCTTCATATATTTATCACTGGAAACTATCTTGCAAAAACCTATTTGCTGCACATGATTTCTCTTGCTGAGAGAAATGTTAAAATATACCATCAAAATCATACAGCAAGTGATGGGTATTTGGGGTTTAGTTCATTTTCATGGGAATTCCAGAAGACTTCTTCTACGGATGAAGCAAAGGTTTAATAACCACCAGGCATACACCTCTCTTCTATTACTGGCTTTCACCTTCAAGCTAAGTAATGGCCAGAGTGATAAACCTTAGAAAAACCTATGAGACAGAGCCCATAAGGCGGTTTTCAGACAACTGCAGTGCAGCAAGTTTAACCCATCTCCCCAAAGGAAAACTGTTCACCACTGTACATTAAAAACTAAGGGCTGTTGTCCACAGCGCAGTGAGCACCACTGTTTTGTCCAGTCATATTCTGGCAGCTGTTCAGCTAGGACTCCCTTTTTTAATTTGTGTTTACTCACCTTCAAGTTTGTGATTGTTGTTTTATTTTTTTCCATTGAAATAATAAACTTTGCATTAAGGTCTTTCTCCCTAGGGGGGAAAAAAAAAAAACAAATGAGACTTGAGAGTGTTAAATAAAAAATGTCACAATCATCCACAGACGTATTTCCACTCAACAAGTTACTTGCCACAGTCAGTTATCAAGTGAATTCATTTTTGTTTCATTTTTTAACTGTTGTGACCCATGTTTATTTATTGCTATGGGATGTATTTGAAATACTTGGGCTTGTCTCCAAATCACTTCAACTAGAAGCAGAGCAGCAGCTTGGGGAAACCTGCTTCAGAAGTTTGATTCTGCAAGTCAATTAAGTGGTTTATTCTTAATTTGAAGTACTCTGATCCAAAGCCCAGTGAAGTCAATTACGTGGCTTTAATGAACTGTGAAACAGAACATTACAAGATAAGTCCCAGTCTCCTTCCACCATCCCAGCAGCAGCAGTTCCCATTTACCCATATAGCCTCAGTAACTAGGACCAAATATTTAAACCACAAAGCCTCCGTATTTTAAAAATCTCCTAGAAATGAGATACCCAATATATTTTTTTGAGCTGTGATGCATCATGGCAGTGCAGAAGACAGGCTCTGCTACCAAGGGAACATGACACAGGTTTGATGCTGCCCAGAGCACAAGGATTCCAGGAAGAAAAAGAAGGTCCAATTCTGCAGACATGTTTTCACGCACCCGCCTCTATTTCACATCAGCCGTTTCTGACTGTTTTCAAAACTATCGTAAAAGAAGAATAATTAGCTTAGTGTCTCAAACCAGCCTGTATCAACCTGCTTGGTGGAGACGGGATTTCATTAGTTAGTCATGAGTAATTCAGGCTGCTCTCGAATGACAACCCTGAGCATAACATCTCCTGTGTTATTAAAAACATGCCCATGAAAAAATGAGCCAGAGGAGGAAGACTGGTGTACACACCACACACAACCCCACTCCCCAAAAGCTAACAGAAACGCCTGTTCCAAACCCATCTGCTAAGTCACCTGACGAACTGGCATGTCCAACTGGAGCAAAGGAAAGCAGGGGGCTTTAAAGCAATAAAGTGCTGCTTTACCGAACTGCATGGTTTCTCAGCGATTGCTGGATACCTGCTTGCACCAACACCAAAAATGAAACTGAGAAACTTCTTTCCTGAAAAGCAGACCTGCTTTCAGGATTTTAGCATGACATTTTCCTTCTCGTAGTCCACTGGATCACCCAGCATTATGTCCCCCAGCTGACTGTGCAGCTACCCTCTACTCACACTGAATTTTTCAGCAGAAATTCTAAAGAAAAGCAAAATCCATTTTAAATCTACACGAATGAATGAAGATTAGGCAAATAAAAGTGCTTATTTAAATATCAACACATTAAGTTATTTTCCAAGTTAATAAAATATGTAATTGTAATAATTACAGTATTAATTATAAAACTGAATTTAGATCTATCATAGAAAAAAAAAACATTAGAGACATGCCTTAAGAGACACCTCTTAGTCATTTCCATGACATCCTTAGCAGCTTTTACTACACCTACACTTACAAGAATGAAATACTAAACTGCAGCTATGGGTAATAAACAAGGAATTGGAGAAGAAGTTTCCATTTTTTAGCAGGAAATAAGATTTTGGCATGGCAGTAATGCAGCCTATGGATAGCTACCAGTCATCCTGCTTCCTGTCTGTAACTATTTGCTCAGCCAAGGTGTAATAAATAATGTGGCCCAAGTAAATAGTCTATCTTACTATGAAAATTTGTTTCAAATACCATTTGTAACCTGCTTCCTCTAGGAGTTTGGAAGGACTCCAGGTGGGAAGAAGTTTGGGACAGAATTACTGCTTTTTTGCCTGGGATTTCTTCATCCTTGAGATATACAAGGGGAAATACTAAAATATGTTGGTGTTCTCTTTCCCAGACCTAGCCAAGCTCTCCATATTACAAAGCCTAAATCTACTCAATAATGGAAAACCAGTAGAAAATGTTGAAAGTCCAACACCCATAGACACGAAATTCTGAGAAGCCTACAGACATTAACTTTTGTGATAACACTGATAATAATATTACCAAACATTATTAAAGAATGAGGATTTCAAAGTAAAAAAAGGCATGTAAAGCACCAGCCAATAAAAAAATAATGCATAAATAGAATTGTGCATTTTTTAAGGGAAACGGATAGGGAGAGGAAAACCTGAAACAGGAATACTCTAATCAGAATCCATAAGCCAAGCTGAGAGAAGTTAAAAGAATTAACAGGAATCAAATGCTAAAGCCTCATTTTAATATAAGACAGCCAAGTATAATTTATTGTATACATAAAGAGTTTGAGAAGATCCCATAAAAAAAACCAATTGCTTGCACGATGCCGGTTATTTCCAGACACTCATTTAATGCAGTTCAGCAG
>NW_010426345.1:0-13489 GCF_000710305.1 Buceros rhinoceros silvestris | reverse complement strand
TCAGCAGGGGCTGAGTCACTTTCAAAAAGCCTTCATTGCAAGTTCCACCTTAATTAAAGGTTCAGGCTGTAAACAGCTGCATTGCAGTGCCGGGTACCCTGAGGAACTTCGGAGCCAGGAGAAGCCAACTGCAACCAGCTGCTCCTCCAGCATCCAGAGGAACCCCAGCCCAGAAACAAGTCCCAGCCACTAGCCAAAGACTATGCTCCCACAAATTCCAACCCTCACCACAAAGCAATGTACAGATGCCGGCTGCCAAAACCGGTTCACAATTAACACTTTGATGATTTAAGAATGCCTGCTTCCCCTCCAGCCCAACCTGCTCCCGCAGCAGAGTTCGGGGCCAGTCTCCAGGCTGTTCTCACTGCTGTTTCATACTCCATGTGGCCTGCCAGGATCACAAGGGAAGGAAACATATAACCCGTGATCCCATGGCCCTTAACCAAACTACCAAGGGATCAAGCAGGCAAGTTTCTTAGCACAGATATCAGGAAATACATCAGCCCAGTGAAGTTATTAATCCTCTACTATTGCTAAATTCAGACACTCATCTAGCGTTAAGTGCAAGGAGAGAGGAAAGAAAAATAAAAGGAAAAAAGTCAGGAAAACTACTTCAAATAATACTTTGTTGCAATATAAAGAATATCAGTATTAGTACCAAGAACAATATACTTGTCTACTAATGGGATAACTCGATAAGTGGCTTACTTGGGCAAAGTTTTAATAATTTCTCTTCATTACAAGGGCTATGTAGGTTATGAAGAACTGCTCCAAGATAATTAAGCAGCTATATCAAAATATTGCAGTTTCATGGAAGAAGCTCCAGCACAGATACCTCTAGGCCAAGTTTCTTTCTCTCCTTCCCCTATTTCCCCTGCTTATTTTGGGTGCAAAGACCAGAGCAGCTTCATGAGCATCTAGTCGAAATCATACCACAGGCCACCAAATGTTAGCAGTATCTCTGGATTTCAAGGCAACTTGCAATGACTCCTGTTCATTATGTCACTTAGACCTCCCAGAGAGAGGGTGAAAGGCATGGAAAACCACTGTTACCTCAAACATAAATCAACAAGGAAAGCTTTAGAAAAACTGTTATTACAGACATGCAAAATGTGTTTGGTATTTTTCCAAATTCATGTTTAAGTTCCTTCCTTTAAGATCCTTCAATGGAAGGTTCAGTTCTTTGAAGAATGCGTTTTTATTAATCCAGTCTGCATTATTTGTACGCTATAGGATTTATTGTAGCTTATCCCATTAGAGAACCATGTTGTTATGCTTTCCATTAAACTGATACTGTGCGAATCAGTTGTGATTACCACAATATCTGTCTGACACGACTCTGAGAAGAGAACAGAAAGAATGAGACACATTTCATCTGGAGGGTGAGAGGGAAAAACCAAAAAAGACACACAGAACAGAAAGTGCAATCAGTTTTCCTGAACAATGTTTCGAAAGACCTCTTCAGCAAACCTCCAAGGCTGCACAGACAAGGACACAGGCACTGCCCGAACTGCCTGCGGTGCCCCTGTGTCAAAACAGAAAAAGCAGCTGTAAAATATACCCTTGGAAATTCACTTCACTGCAGACATCTAATGGTAAAGCTACTGGGAAAGGATTATGCTGAAGAGCAGATGTGCAATTTTGTTTTTCAGCTTACTTAAAAACATAGTCTGAGCACTTGTAAAAGCAACTCAACCAAGCTCAATGGCTCTTCTTTTCAGCAAAGTGCCTGCTCTTCTGTTCGCAGTGTTACAGATTTCCTGTTTTATCGCTCTGCTTGCTCACTACCCAGGTGTATTTCTGGGGTCACAAAATGAAAGCATGAAGGTTGCTTAATAACCAGGAGAATTCAAGGTAGATTTAACTGAAAAACAAGCACAAAGCATGTCACAGAAAGAACTTTGTTTTTTCTTGCAGTTTCATAACATACTAACTGTACACTTGCCCTGATGTCCCACTGAATCACGCAGACCAAGAGCACTTCCCTTTGTCTGAGCAACTCTTAAAAGGGAAATGTTCAATTCAACCGTATGCTTTAAAAAGTCAGACAAAAACTCTTCCACACAAGAAATTCTTTGCTACTTTCTGTAACTACAGGAACAGTGAAGCTGGTGCAATCAGAAATACCACACAATTTCCCTTTCCTGTCCAGAGGTCTTTGTTTAGTTTTGTGGGTTTGGGTTTTTTAACTTCTTCAATGCTTACTGAATCATTTTGTAGAAAGTACTTTTTTTTACAATGTGATGCCATATCCAGGTGCAGTTAAAAACATAAATCTGGTGTTCTATATGGAAAACATCTTCATTACCCTTTGCGTTAAAGTAATTTTTTCCATGAACTTTAACAACAAGTAATTTCAATACAATGTTGGCTGAGACCTCAAATCAGAGTAAGTCAAGCAATCTGATTTAAGCACAAGATTCTGGGAATCCACTGTGGCTGAAGTCACTGGTACTACATAATTACCCTGTATGAAAAACACAGTTGTCCCATAGCAGAGCAATTGCCCAGCATATCCTGAGCTCAGAATGACCCCATGCTGCTGACTGATTTGGGTACAAGCCCAGAATTAAATGACTAAAGCCATGTTTTCACTAATGCATTCTGAAAGTTAACAACTACACCTTGTACTTCAAGCAGCACCACTGCCATGAGATGTCCTTCAGACTCAGTTTTAGGGGGGGTTCCTAGGTGGATCCTCTGATAACTGGTAAGGGCTGCAGCCTCCCCCTCATTTGGGAGAGCTCTGCAGATGCTTCTACAGCCACCCGTTTTCTCTGAAGCACACATCCTCATTATCCTCAAGACCTCTACCAAGGTGTCCAATCTGCCTGACGTCAGCCCACAGATTCCAAACCTGTGAGATGTGACTGGACCTAGCTGAGGGACATGCTGTGCCACCTCTCAAGTTTCACTTCAAGAAACCATACAAGAAAACAGCAGAAAAAATTCCTGGGGACTGAAGCTAAAAGAAACAGCTTCCTATGAGTACGATTGCAATTGTTTCTCAGCGAGAGAAAGAAACTGTGCACATACTTGGTATTTTAAAAGAGAGTTTTGTCATAAAGCCTGTTTTGTGTGGACATATGTTTTTTTCTTATCAATGTAATCTTAATAACTTGCTAGTGCAGATTTATAATGATACCCATGTTCCCTTTTGTGATACCAGTTTTATAAAAAGCATTAGCAAACTTTGCAAATAGTTGAGTGAGAAAGTTCTGCTACTCTCAGAACTTCCTTCACAGTGCAGCTGAAACCAGTATAAATCCAGTGACAGTGAATGAGAAACAGGGGAAATCTTGTACATCTCATGCAACAGAAATATTCCCTTAGCTTATATACCAGTACACCCATATCAGTTCTTGTATGAAGGACAACCTAGATTAAATGCCTTCAGCCGTAAAAATAAATTTTACCAACAATACTGACAGGCAGTAGTTTAATCTACAGCAGCAAGACTCTCCTGGAAAATTAACAAATGGGTGTCCTTGTGCTGTCTTCTGTCAAAGTATATCTAGCTTTTGGAGGGGTAAAACTATGCACACTCACGGTAACACATACAGACTGGTCACTACATTATATCATGCATTTTTGATAATATTAAAGGTAGACTTCGTCTGCTTCACCAGATCAAGTCTGGTGGGTAGCCACATAGTCAAATTTTTAAATCATCAGCAACAGCTAACTTAAAACTCAGAAGTTACTATATCCACACGTGCCATGGTCAACACTCACACAACCACCAGAAAAATATTTAATGTTCAGTTAATAGACTATCTTAACAGTGACTTTCCTGCTTTGCCAGTGTAGATTGAGCACCACACCAGGCTCAGTAATGGTCTTACCAGGAAGAGGTAGTTCTACATAGCAAAGTTTTAAGATACCCACATGCAAACCCCCTATTACCCATTTCTTGTGTCAGCCTTGACGATGCCCATCTTTGGCATAAAATATAACCTCAGACACAACCAAGTTGACTGCAATGACATCCTGGAATTTTACAGTCACTATTACAACACTACGAAGTTTCTCCAGAACTCACTATCACTTTAGTCCACGTGATATTTTGATTTTAGTATCTTGTTCCTTCTGATTTATTCTTTTACTCCTGTTACGCCAAGTCATAAAGACGCTATTGACTTAACCTCCTGTGTACAGCAAAACATGATTCAAAGAAATCACACTGTTTTCCTGCAGTGCCCCTGTCTTTTGGGGCAGGAGGTCCTAGAATTAGAAATTTAGAAAAAAAAAATCATTGTGCCTGATCTCATGGGTCTATTAGCTCTTCAGTCAACCCATAGAGCTGTTCTTCTGTTCTCTCCTCCTCTGCTGAGACATATACGAGCAATCTGGACTGAACAACAAGTTATTTCAGTTATCTAAGTACAAACATCTTTCAAATGTATGAGCATACAGAAAAATGATGGGTCTACTCCAGGTTTTTGTATCTCACTACTGCTTTGTATTTACAATATCAAATCTTTGGAGAAGTCTTCATAAAGCCAGTATTTGAAGTGTCTGAGTCTTCAACAATAAAAATTTCAGCCCATCAGCAATTAAGATACCGAGTGCCATGTATGCCCTCTTTCTGTTAGATAACTCTGAAAAGTCCTCTCAGCAAATAACCCTGGCTTTGTATTCAGAGCTACTGCAAAACAGAGGACTTTGCTCTTCAATTCAGTCAGCTGTTCTTAGCAACAATACCTGCCTTTCAGATACTCAGACTTCTAAAGTCTTCAAGTCCAAGAGCTCAGTTAGGTTTAAACAGCTGAGTGCTAATCCTGTTGATTTCAAAAATGGTCTTAATTTCAAATAAACAAAGCCTGAGAAACCACCAGACTCACCTTTCTCTCGCTTCATTTCGTCAGGAAAGCCACAACAGAAAGACTCATTACCCTTTTCCCTGATCATCTCAGGGAGTTCTCAACAAAAGCAGAGTCTGAAAGTATTTTACTATTCATCATTTTAGTGGTATAACATGCACAGGTAACCTGACAATGGTGCTTGATAATACTGAAATAAATGAACTAGGAAATGTTATTCTAAAACTAGGGGTTTAAGTTCAAAATGCTTACAACCGTAAAGCTTTGGGGATTAGAAATTGCAAATGAGGCCAGTTTAATGACGTTGCCCCATACATGCCCACGCTGCCACTGTGCTGCTGACACTGGAAGGTCTTTGTTCTTCAGTGCCAGGGAAGGGGACAGATGAAACAAGGTAGCAGTTGTGACAAATCCCACTGGCTTTTGGCTGGAAAAACTTTTGAAGCATTTGCATTCAAGCACTAAAAAGGACAGAAAAAATAAGCACATTTAAAGAGAGGCTATATGGGGGCTGCCCAATCTCTGATGGTTTATGCAAGATTAACTGTCAGTCCCAGCCATTAACTCTTCAGTTAATGGGAATCCAGTAGTGTGTTGAAACTCCTCGGAGGCCCTTCTGAAGGGGTTAAGCCTGCTCCAGTTTTGCTGCTCACCAACACAAGGATAAAGCTCTACACTTGGGACTCTCCCTCCCTGACCCATCTTGCTTGGTACAAGAAAATGGCAAGGTGCCCTTTTAAAGACTGCACACTGTACAAGAATGCATGTGCGTAGTGCATAGAGACTGTTTATTGTCTCTCCTGTGCATGAAGCTGTGCAAAAACCACTGCAGGGGAGGTCAGAGGTAGAATGGCAATCGCAGGAGCTACTTAAAAGTCACCGAGGTCTAGTGTCACCTTCCCATGCAAGCAAGATCGTTTACTGTAATGACCCTCTTCAAAGGAAGGAGCTCTTTCCAACTGCCTGGGCTTTCATTCCCCTCGGGAGACTCCTCCACAACCTGCATCTCATTAGTAGTAACTCCTTAGATACTGTTTATGCTGTTACATTATTAGCTTCATTCCATTATGCCCAAGATATTATGAAGGAGCCATAACTAAATATTTCATTCCTCTTTTCAACATTCAAGCCCTGCAAATATTTCTAGATTTGCATTTCCTAATCTGTTCCACTAACTACATAGAGTACACATGTAGCTTGATATTTTTTGAATCGATAATTCTTGTCATTTTTGTTGATCCTTTCCCACATAATTCAGATAATGATGTTCCAGAAACAGGAATTCATGAGATACTGACCCAGGGGATTGCTGGGGGAAGCACCAAGCACAGCTCTTCAGTGTTTGGCTCTGCAATGTATTTCCAAACAACAACTGCCCTGTGATTGTAGCACACTCCAAGATCAAACTCATCGCTTCTAAGAGGAAAAACAACTTCAAAGATTAACTGTGGAGGAAAGGGGGCATAGAAAGAAAAGAAGCCACTGATGTTCAAAGACTATGTACTTTAGCACAGGTGAGAAACTCTAGAGAAACAAATCACCAGAGAGTACTGGCATTCTCGACTGCTGCTACCCCTAAGTTTCAGCTTCCTTCTAGCACTGCTGACATTTGCTACTGAGGAAAAGCCTAAGGAGAGTCCAACAAGTTTTTCTAGAATATCCTGGCCTGTGACATCCGAATTCGCAGCCAGGTATCATCTTTGGTGTTGGCTTCTCTATCTGGTTTTAACTTCTCATTTTAGCAAAGGCCACACTCTGATGAGACCCCACTCTTTAACGCTCTCCAATGCTGCATTTTACCCCTCGGGAACCACAGGGCTAGACCATCTGCAATGTAAAGTCTTCAGGAGAGCAACTGCTTTGCTTTACATTTGCACTGTTCACCTTAAACCTATAATCACTTTGGCATTTTTCTCCCCACCTTACAGATGCCGCTTCTTCCATTTCTACATAACTAGGCCTGAGCTATTTATCTACTGCATCACCCTTATGCAAAAAAACCCTTAAAACTTAAAAATCTCCTGTATTACTATACTGACTATAAGATTTCCATCACCTCTTACTTATTCTTGCTGTTGACAACCAAGACTTTTCTGTAAGCTCACTAGGCTTGTCTCTATTTTTTTTTCTTCTCTAGTCCTTACAAGTTTGAGTCAATGCTCTGCTATGACCAAGCTGTCACTTCCACTTCATTTGCTTCAACAGCAAGTTCTCTAGGCTTTCCTCAATTTTTAAACAGTCTGTTTGCAGCCTTACAACACAGCTTACTACATCCCTTTCTCAAATGTATGATCCGGGTAGATACCATTTAGAGGAGCTTCACAATACCTAGCATCTGAACCTCAGGTGTAAAGGGTGGAGCCAGTTCCGCGCACGCTGCGCCTCACCTAAAAAACCCACCGCACAGGCCCGAAGGGTGCACTCATCGCTTACAGTGAGCGTGGGAAAAGCCCTTCCCAGATCTTCGTTCACGAAGCCAAGCCATGATGATGATGATGACGTTTCCCAGCAAACACCACTCTAGCTCCATTGCATCTTCATTCCAGAACCACAGACAGCAATAACACCAGCCATAAACTACCACCACTGACACTTTTATAATCTTTGAGGGCATCTTCACACAATTACTACTCATTATGTTACAATTTGTTGTTGGTACCCATGCTCGAAGAACACACATTCTTGCCACGTTTAACAAGGAGAGCCCTCCTTAGCGCTGCTTGAACTATCAAAAACAGGGACCAACAGACCCTTCAGAACAAGCACATCTGCACGTCCTACCAACCTCTCCTTTCCTCTCTCCCAAACTCCTACAGCTTCAACACGCGGCCATACAATGATCATTTCATTTCTCCTGTAGAGAAACACAGATCAGATTCCACACTTCTGCTCAGAACTGAGCAAGTACTACATTCTTGTGCTCTCTCACGTCTGGCAGCCCACTGCTCTTAACCCCACCTGAGAACCTGGCCAAACCCACTGGGTATCGCCAAACCATTTCAACCATAACCCATCTGTTAAGCACATCTTTACTCAGGTCAGGTAAAAGATAGTGACTACTTAGGAGGGATGATGCGTATGTTGTCATGCCAGTGCTCACTCCTCTGGTTCTCTACAAGAGCACCTGTCCTGAGAAGGTGTGCATGACCACACCGTAGAATAAACTCTTCCCTTCACTCCTTTTGAAGAGGTTAGAGATAATAAATAGAAAATAAAACCATTTCTTAATGCACCTTACCAAACTAAGAACACTTTTAATTTCAGACCTCCAAGTCCTCTTAGTACCAACTTCACGCAATCCAAGAACTCGGATCAGAGTCTCCACCTTTATGCACTGGTCCAATGCTAACAACAGAAGTAGTGCACTGATGAAGGTCCGTATCTATACATACACACAGAGCTTATGTTCAGGGAGAGAAATGTATCTACTCTGAATACTTCTCCAAATGGAAAAATCTGCTGGAGATCATTAAATAGGTTCAAGGTTTTGGACACAAAGTATGGTTAGGTGAAAATGTCACATTTAGAACAGTTCGTTTATCTTGCCAACTCAGCATCAAAGGAGATTTTTATTGGATTCAGACTCACCCACAGATAAAGGCAGAGGCAAGAGAACTCACCCCAGGCACACCAGAGCCTTACCTATCCTTACAGATCTTTTGACTTCTTTTTATAGCAGAGAAACTCCTCTTGTGGCTTGATTTATTATCACGTACCTTCATTAAAATGGAAGTTCAGAGAGTTAACGTAAGAAATAGCAAACTCAGCTTGCTGATAAATGGCTTATCCTCATCGGCACTGTAGTTCAGAAAGTGACAGTATTGCAACACTTGGCCATATTTAAGCTCTGAGTTATATTTCTGCTGTCACTCTGGATGCCTCTTAAGAGCAACAGCCAGAAATCAGTGCTCAGAAAGAGAAACAGCAAAAATTTCACCATGCACTTGGGACAAATATGATATTTAACTATGAGTGTTCTTGCTTGTAATCACTCCATCTTTTCTCACCCCATCTGTGTTACACTGATGTTACACACATCTTGGCCAAACACTCTACCTTTATAAATACAGGAAAATGAAAAATATACACAGTAATCTATAATTTAGACACAGCAATTCACCACGAGGCACCGATTCATTCCCCTCTTTCCTGCACTGGAAATTCTGTAATATATTCTCCATGTATGTCTTTTGCTTCTCAGTTCTAAAAAACATGGATAGTTCATTATAACTTACTTCCAGTAAGCTCCTACCTCAAACATTCGGAATGGAAATTAGGATTTCAGCTGGCTCTTCACTGTTTACTTGTTTATCTCTTTTTTGCTGCTACAAAAACACTCTAGTCACATGTTCCTTGTGAAATGAAACAGTTTATTTTGTATCCCTGTCCTTTGCATTGCTATATTAACTTGAGCTGTTGTAATCTCTGCTATTGATACTAAGGCTTGGATTGTGCAAGCGGTTATTTTTAAAAGATAATATAATGTTGGTCCTACATTTGCCAAGATACTGTGACTCCAGCCTGCATGCAGAGGAGTTACTCAGCCTTAGAAGCATAACTCAGAGCTGTAATAATGCAAAACCAAGAGGGCCAGCCTTATGTTTAATGAATAATCGAGCAGAATGTATTTGTGCATTGAAGTATCAACACTGGCATGGCTTTTAATCCAAACAATTCCCAGAGTCACACGAAAGCCTTCCATAAGCAACAAAACATATTTCCTCTGTCTTGCCACTATCAACCATAAGAGCCGTTAAATCTTCATGCGGTAATTGCGAATGACTGTTTATCCACGTACAGCACTATAGCCACCGACACGGGTTTCTCCAATCCCCATCAGTCACTTCTGTTCGGAGAGCAAATCTAAGGAGTGTCTGCATGCAGGGTTAAAAATAGATCATTTAAAAACTAAATCAAATTGAAATTTCTATTTCATTATGTTGCAAATCAGACAGGGCTGTGGGAAAATCTACACAGCCATTTAAATAAACATTTAAAAGCACCGATAGCACTGGATAAGCACAGGGCACAACTAGTCACTACAGTGCAAAGCCGCTTTCCGATGCAGCTGCACCTTCTGCAGGAAAGGACAGTATATGACCCTTGTTTAGTTTGTTCAGCCAGTTAATTAGTTTATGCAAATGCAAGAAACAAATGGAAAAGGTTAAAAATCAGAAGTTTGTTCTCCTCTATTACTTTATTAACTAAAGCCAAATAGAACAGAGCTATCAGGTGTAAGAAACTGAGGGGCACAAGACAATGACAGTATCTGAAGGAACTGTTGCTCTTCCCTTTGTTAAGCATCCAAACATTTCTTCTTATTTAGCATATTTTTGATGCTGTTATTTAACTGACAAACAAGGTACAAAAGTGGTTTTCCTGAACACTAACTGAATTCTAGCTTCCATGAAGAGAAAAGGTGACATGAAATAGAGGTGAGATTACCCCCTCATTCTTCCTCAAAGACCCTGAACAGATGAACATAAAGCACTGTGTTTATTTGCACTGCACAGATGCAGCACATAATACAAAATAGAGAGCCAAAATTCGGTAAGGCTTAACAGGATCCCAGATATCTCACACTATGCAGAAGACAGTGACTAGTAACAAGTAACCCAAAGTCATCTATTCAGCAGGTGAACAGAAAAGTGCCTCCAAGCTGATTACACTTCTCCATAATCCCGTAATTTTGCCCAGGAAATGGCCATTCTGAGGAATGACAGGATCTTGATGAGAAACTGCATTTTGTGGGACCTGATATGGGATCCTCCTGTCAAGTCCTCCAAATTATAAGACAATAAATGAATGCTTCCAGTGACTGTTCTGGAAAACGAACATTAGAAATAATGGTGACCAAAACCATTAACTTGCCAGAGCAAAATACATTAAGCACCCAACCTCACCTCCCTGCAGATTTCTGCTCGATGAAGAAATCCAAGTCTTTCGCCTGCTGGCAGGTTTTTAGCCACTTCACAGAAACATTAACATACAGGCACTGACAGAAAGGCTGTCACTGCAATTAAGTACTGAATGAGAGAAACCAAAGGATAGATGGGAGAAGTAACTGAACTTCCTAAGCTCACACTCATAACTGGTTTCAAAGCAGTAACTGTAAAGTCATTGGACATCACTTTTATCACATTATGCAGAGATATAGGCAAAAATCTCCAGTGTAACCTCTGTGTAACACAATTTGGGATGTCAACTACTTGAAGAACAATGGTGAAAGGCTTTGACAACAGCACTGAAATGAACAAATTCCTTACAGGTCAAGTTAGAGAATGAGAAGACTGAAAATAAATCACAGCAGAAGGGGAGGAAAAAAAAACCCAGACTCTAAAGTTTGTCATCTAAGCAATGGAACAGCAAGTAATCCTTAAACATCAACCCCCTCCCTATCACATGATTCATTTCAAGATTGGTGTCCATGACTTATTACACAATTAGCAGAGCTATGACACCACACAGTGCAACTGCTCCATAATGCAGGAGTCTTACCAAGAACCATTCATTAACTCTGTCCTCTCTAATTAAAAACAACTCATTAAATAAGCTGCATTATATGATTAAGCTTTGAACGAACCGAAGCAAATTTAAAGACACACACAAAATTAAATTTAACTCTATACACTATCACGGTAAAGATTTTGAAAATAAGTTCCACAGAAATAAGATCCCACTGGGAGGTTCTTTTGAATGGGGTGAAAGGCCCTTCCTCTGTAAACCACTGCAGCGAAGCATAAAGGGGGAGCCACAGCTGAGAGAAGTCATCTACAAGGCAAACTGATTTAAGTAAAAATATGATTATAAAAATATTATTATTATAACCTCACTATTGGAACAGGAAAAGCTATTGGATCCTCTAAGGCTGAGGATCTCAGTTTTACCACACACAAGTCCAGCACTGACTGAAGGAGAGGAGCTCCATCGACCCCAGCACTGCTCCCAGGCTGCAGGACCGGGTGCCTCACCGAACAGCACCCAACCTTGGAAAAAATCAAGACCTAGAAGCAACATCCCCTGACACCAAATCTGGCTTCCTGACAATGTTTCATAAACATCAAGCACCATCCCATAAACGGCAAGGTTTTAACAACTTGAACTGGAAGGCTCTTCGCAGTTTATTGATTCCCCCAGCCAGACATTTCTCAGTTTTCAGAGTAAGTTTATTCACAGCCCACCCACTGCCACTCACTATACTGAGTCAAAGACAATTTTCACCATTTGCTAGGTATGCTCTGCTCTAGCCCCCTCCAGGTTATCCTCCCATGTGTGTTCTAGACACGAAGTCCAGAGACACTGTCTGTAATATTCTTTTAACATGACACCTGCAAACTTGTACTCACACTTTATCAGTTGGTGCTTCCACTGCCTGTTGCAATTACCAGCCCTTTTCCCTTCTGCCATATGCTTTCAACGTCCCTCTCTCTTCTGCCTCTTAGCAGATCACGCTTTTAGCCCACAAAAAAGACTTTTCTGTGCTACCAAAACACTACAAAAATAACAAGCCTTATCAGTACTTTAAAGATCCATGCTACCTGTCAGAGATGCTCACAGAAGTGTACATATAGAATAACTTTAAAAACTTGTAAGAACTGTGTGTTTAAACTCGGTGGCAGGAGCAGGGGAAAACAGGAAGGTGTGACAAGATTATTCACCAGTCCTGACCTCTACCCACTCAGCTCCATCAGACCGCATGAAATCAACCTGCGATATTTTCCCCTTCCGAACTTCATCAACTTAATTTTCCTAAGGCGTCTTTTTCCCCCACAGAAAACAATAAAATATCGACTGACTTACAAACTTGGCAAATTCTATTTTTTAAATACCTGAACGAGATCAAATAAAAGGAGACGATCAAGTGAATGGTGGGACATGACCGCCTGCCTATGCTTTTAAAACACTTTTCTTTTCATCTGGCTACATCACTCCAGAACAAGGGAAGAAGTAAGAGAAACGCCAGTAGAACCTGATCACGTTCTACATACGGTTCTTAACTTGCATCATTAAAAATTAACTCTATTGTGCCAATTAAGCACTTATTTCACTAATGAACACAGTGGTTATTTCCCGGACACATCTCAGGAAGTGGGTGATAAACTCTTGTCAATATAATAAATGGGGCGGGCAGTCTCTTGTGTACTTCGAGCTTAAGTAGCCAACTAATAACCTTTACCATAGTGGCTCCTGCACAAAAGCTGGTGTTACAAGTGAACCAGACAACAGTCTCTCTCAAGGAGGTAAAGGGGGTTGCGGTTTCTAAATGAAGTGGCTTTCTTTCACATCTCGGAAGCCTGGCTGAACACCCTTGGCAGGTCTTGCTTCTCCAGTTCCCTGTCTTCACCAAAGTAACCTTTTCCTCATAAAAGGATCAGGCAAGCCAATGCTTAAGACCGTGACACGCTGAACTTTCCAGGAAAGGCCCCACACCGCCCAGCACAACGGGGGAGCTACTCTCCAGGCTGCCGGGGAGGAGAGGCGCTCCCGGCAGTCGCTCCAGCACTCAGAGCCGCTCCGCCGAGCGCCAAGAAACGCCGCAACTCCCAGGCAGAGGCTCCCCTCCAGCCTCCACCGCCCGCACAGGTGGACACGGAGTTTCACGCACCCCTGCGAGCGGCGGCGGCGGCTCAGGGGCTGCAGCCCACCGCCCGGGACCCCGCAGCCCC
>NW_010426344.1:0-7717 GCF_000710305.1 Buceros rhinoceros silvestris | reverse complement strand
CCTGCTCGCCGCTTTCAGCCGCGCTGCGGGGGGAGTGGAGACCCCTCATCATTTTGGAAGCTGCCACCGCGTCTTCGCTTTCGCCTCAATCCATGCTACAGACTGGTAGGATTGTGCCGATTCTGCTCTCTCTTGTGGGGTCGGGAATATTGTAATTGCGCGGGTTTCTGTGTTCCAGCCATGCGTCAGACCATGTGGCCGCCGCCATCTCGGATCACCGCCGCAGGATCGGGTTTCGCTTTTGCTACTGACCGCAGGTTAACCCTCGCCTTCCCAAAACCCTCAATATCTCACTGGTTTTCTTGTGTATTTAATATATCCCTGTTTGTCGTGTTATTAAACCTTGTTTCAGTTTTCCAAAAAGCATTTTAGAGGTCTCACGAGTTCTCTTCTCCCTTCCCCTATCTCTGGTGGGATAGGGGAGGGTATTATCATCATCGGACCTTGATTTTACCTCGACCAAACTGTTGACATAATGTCAGCAAATTTCATTCAAAATTAATGTCCCCAGAAACTCAGTAATTCAGTTACAGAGCACCTTGATTACTCCCTGTCAATGGATTTCTGAGGAAAAAAATTATAAAGGATATCTTTATTTTCTTTCATTTTTAATTGGAGTAAACTATCGATTTCTGCGGGTCCTCAGTCAGCAGCATCCCTACAACTAAACAGCCCAACAATGCTGCATAAACCCCACTGTAAACAATTATTGGCATGGGGGGGTGTGTGGAATGGGTGGGCAGTTCTGACTTGCTTATGTTAGAAGCACAAGGGAAACAGACAAGCCTAAACTGTTATGATATGTGGTTATCTGAGAAAAATTAATTAACTTCAAGTTAAAAGTGTACTCCTCCTCCTCTTCAGATGTGCAAATATGGATCTGCCTGCTGCTCCAATGGCTGTCAGGAAGAAAAGAAAAAACCAAACTGTTCCTTCCATAAAACATAACTATGCATCTATGTGATGCCATTGCTGCTTACATACCACTAGCGAGTATAACTCATAGCAAGTATAACACATGCCCTGAGTAAACAGAGTTAACCTCTATATAAAAGCCCAAAGTTTAATATCTATTTCCAATTAATGCAAAATGCTAGAGGAAAACAGTTTTGCTCTTTAGCTGTAGTAAAGCAATTATATCTGTGCCAAGGCAAACTTGAAAAAGGAGATTAATACCTGTGGGAAGAATGTTTCCTGCCTTAAGAAGCTCACTTCATGTTACAGGGATCGGTGTCTCATGAAGACCACCAAGCAAGGCAGAAACACAGAAATCATACCAGCAATCTTAATACAAAGCACTTCTTACTATCTCCCAAACAGAAATTATACCAGTATTTTAAACCCTAAACACAACACAGATTCAAAGTTTCGTGTTCGTAAGTGTTGAACACAGTAGCCCCAAATGCCTGCCCAGGAACACTAATGAATAAAGGAAAATGACAATACATGTTAACATTTTAAAGATGAAGCAAGCAGCTTGGACTCCACCTCATTCTTGACCCAGGACCTCAAAACACTTTTTAAGGGCTACTTGTGCATGCATGCCACCAGACAGAAACTGAGATACGGAGATGTTATGGACCAATCCTATAGCACCTCCTTAAAGCAACAGGACCCCACTCGGCTTGAAGAGTTCCTCCACTTTGATTCTCCAGTAGGACAAGACCCTACAAGATGTGCCTATGAAGAAGTCTATGGTGCTTGCATACATTTAATTGTATGTCTGCAGGCTACAAAAGTCCTGCTATATTCATTTTAACAAACTCTACCAGATAGTTATGCTTGAGGAGAAATTCCCCGTGAGGGGAAAAAAAAAAAAAAAAAAAAAAAAAAAAAAAAAAAAAAAAAAAAAATCTGTTCATCCAACTTCAGCAGCAAATGCAAATAGCTAATTAACCTTATCTCCATTACACTGTCCTGACTTTGCTATACATCTGGCACAGAAGCAAGAATATTTTTTTGCCTTGTCCAAATCTTCTCACATATGTAAAGAGCCTACAATCAACAGGGTCTGAAGCAAATCTGACTAGCACAGATTGAGCCTCCAAGTATCCCTGTACCGTCTGCACTGTACTCTACATGCACACTTGTGGCTGTCATTTCATCATTTCTAATGGGGAGGAGAGAGATTGAAGGACATTGTTTTTAATTATCTGGTTACAGATAAAGCTGTAATTGTGTACTTAAAGATTAAAACAAACTAGACAAACTCTGTTCATATATACATTATCAACACAAGGTGAATGAATCTATTATTTCACCCACCACATTCCCCCTCCTCCCCCACCCCATAATCAATGTAAGCCCAAAATATGTGCTTCAGCATTTCACCTTTTCATAGTCTGTTTTAAATACAAGTATTTTTCCTTGGCCAAAATTGGTAAGGATAAAGGAAAGCAGGTTGGACAAGAGGTCAGATTATACTGAAATTGAAACGTTTATCAGAACAGCTATTTCTGCCAAGGAAGATAATCACAAAGGTAATGTCTCATTTGATCCTTAATTGACCTGTGTGTTTGTAATTGGGGGGTGGGGTGGTGGAATTAACCTAGAGCTAATTATGGTCTTGATTCTACAAACTTGCAAGTGTGTGATTTTATTCACATAAGTATTCCTCAGTGAAGTTATGCATAAGCAAATACATTTGTAGCTTCAGGGAATAAGTTTTGAAATACTTAATCTTTTAAAACCTTTTAAGTGGCTGCTTTATAAATATATCTTATATGCCAGCCATTTTGTATTTTAGGCTTTACATGTGAAATTTTTCTGAACACCAAACCATATTTGCTTTTGTTTCAGAAAAAGAGCAACAGTTGTTTCTCTTAGGAAATAGGTGGTAGTTTTACAGAATGCATGTTTTAATACAGCCTTTGACTTAATGACTTCAAAGGGTAGAGGTTTGTAGCAATGGATTTTTACTTTAGCACTGAATTAATTTCCAACATGTAACACCAGCAGTTTCAGGGGAAGAAACTTCCCGAGACCTGTGTACATGCAGTTCCCTACATACTACAGTTCCCTCACTGCTGGAAAAACTTTGTGGAACATGTAAAAGCAGAACCTTTGCTCACCGATGTTCTCCTCACACCCACATTGCCATCCCAGTCTCTCTATTGCATTCAGTGGTTTACACCGATTTCCTCAAACTGCAAAATCCGTGGACCTGTACCTGCAGTCCTGCAAGCTGCCACAGTTGACTCCAAAGACCAGTTATATAGGGCTCAAAATTGCAATCACAACTTCCATGCAAAGGCCCTCCCAGCTGGCTGTGGCGGATGAGGGCTTGTTTTACATCCAGACTCAAACAGAAAATACCTCCTTCGGCCTATTTTCCCAAGGAAACGTTTAGACTTGCTTATCTGTGGATAAACACATCGGCCGGACCCCCTCTAACAAGTGTTGAGCCTATTGGCCAATTAGAACCAAATATGACATAGGTTTGGAGGCCTAAAAGATATTCACTCTGACAAGTGGCAGAAAAGCAGGCAGCTGGGCTGAGAATACAGCCCCATTAGCGACCCTGCGGAGAGAAAGGCTGGAGCTGGGACGTACCACTCAGCTAGCGGAGACCGGGGCCTTGAGGCACAACACCTTAAGAAAATAAGGGGGGTTTGCTTCTTATCAAAATCCCGCACAACATTCTGTGTACCAGAACAATTAAACCATATTGCCTGTATACCAGAGACTTGCAGAGACACACTCCTCTGCGTGCGCACTCGGTAAGCACTCACACCTGGGTGTGCGCACATAGCGCAGCGTGAACTCATCATAAAGAATAATTGATCACATAGGAATTTCTTCACAGCTTGATGAGGTGTTGACATTTTAAGCAGAGAAAAGTAAACTTGGTAACGTAATGCATGAAAAACCTGGTGTAATGTAATCAAATACTACTTTACAAAGTATTTTAGTTACCTCTAAATCATTTCATTACTACAAAAAAGTATACAGTCCTTATGGAAGCTGTAAAAGATGATACGACTCATAGATATCAGCAGAATATTGCAATTTGTAGACTTTTTGAAAACCTTTTCATATAGCCCTCGTAACATTTTTGCTACCTCCACCAGACACAAAACAGCAAGAGTAAAGTCTTTATCAAAAGCAAGCCGGGGCTGAAACGTGTGCTAGTGAAGAAACCCATTGGACACAAGCGAACATAAGGCCAAACTGCAGCGTTGTCTAATCAGTTTCTTCCAAAATTTGCCTATTGGAGGCAACATTTTCAGTTTGTTCAAGACAATTTAAAAATAGGAGCTCATATATTCTGAAAAAGATCAAAAATCCAAATGATAATAAGTCTAAGATATATTTTCTAGATTGTTTTACAGGTTACCACCAGTAATTACTTCGTTTCTGTTCAATACTTGCAGTATTTGCAGCATGATGATTTAGATAATTTTGTGTCAAATCCTGATATATCTACAAATTCTCACCAACTTAATTAATGATAACCTAGATAACCATGTTGCTTTATATGCTATTCTAGCCTTGCAACTACCCTAAGATCAGTAGGAAATACCCTCACAAGTTTTTAGACTTTTCTGGATTCTCCTGTATAATACTAGATTCTGTTTTCTTAATAACAAGGCCAGGTGATGGGTCCTGTATTTGGATCACAACAACCCCCTGCAATGCCACAGGCTTGAGGAAGAGTGGCTGAAAAGTTGGTGGAAAAGGACCTGGGGGTGTTGGTCAATAGCCAGCAGAAGATGAACCAGCAGTGTGCCCAGGTGGCCAAGAAGGCCAACAGCACCCTGGGCCAGCAGGAGTAGGGAAGTGATTGTCCCCCTGTATTCAGCACTGGTGAGGACGCACCTTAAATCCTGTGTTCAGTTTGGGGACTCTCACTACAAGAAGGACATTGAGGTGCTGAAGCACTTCCACAGAAGGTCAGCAAAGTTGGAGAAGAGCATAAGTCCCATAAGGAGCAGATGAGGGAACTGAGGTTGTTTACCCGGGAGAAAAGGAGGCTGAGGGGAGACCTTATCACTCGCTACAACTACCTGAAAGAAGGTTGTACTGAGGTGGAGGTCAGACTGTTCTCCCAAGTAACAAGTGACAGGATGGGAGAAAATGGCTATAAGTTGCGCAAGGAGAGATTTAGGTTGGATATTAAAAAAAATTTCTTCACTGAAAGGTTTGTGAAGCGTTGGAACAGGCTGTCAAGGAAAGTGGTGGAGTCCCCATTCCTGGAGGTATTTAAAAGATGTGTAGATGTGCTGCTTAGGGTCACGGCTTAGTGATGGGTGCAGGGTCAACGCTTGGACTTAAGACCTTAAAGGTCTCTTTCAACCAAAACGATTCTGTAATTCTGTATTACATCTGAAGGCTGTAAAGTATTTGCAATGTCTGTTGTTAGCAGCTACATTTAGGCTGGACTCAGAGACACCCCTTCACTCCCCCCAGCACTCTGCAGCAGGTATTGCATTCATAAGACAAAGCAAAGCAGTCCCTTCCCCACAGGATTTACAGTGTAGCTAAGTGCTTTGTAGTCAATGGCAAGCGGTCAGTGGTTAAGAAACAGACCAGCTCATAAACATTAATCTAAAAAAAAAGTTAATCTTATTTCTTGGGAGTAGTAACACATCATTTCCCACCTGAGCATCAGACTTCCTCTCATTGTTTCCTTGCACCTGGCAACAGATATTATATCTTACATATTGAAGCTCTTGTTTTCTAGGAAACAATACACAGAGAAGAATGACAGAAACAGGCAAGAAAGACGAGATGCTGGGAACAGCCTTTGTGAATCTGTCAGTTTACATCATTACGAACCAAAGCTCTTTAAAAGAGAGTTTCAAGACCTGAGGGCTTGCTTCTGCAAAGCAATGAGTGCTCTGACCTCACTGCATCAAAGACCCCAGCGAATGCATCACTTTAATTACAGAAGTGCACCAATTAAAATGGACCCCCTCGTATCCTTAAAATTAAGCACGTACTTAAGTGTTAACTTGAAGCCAGAGAATACGGTGCTCTGACCCATAGGAAGGACTGCTAGGTCAGGGATGCGCACACACACGCACACAGAGAGAGGTATAGATACCACTACCCCAAAGGCCTAAGGTGGTTTTTTTTCCTAATTGAAAAAGTGTCAGTTAAGACAAGCTCAGCTGAAGCCAAGCAGGGTATTAGCTTGTGGGAAGAGAGTCAAGGCCCTTCGGTTGTATTTACTGTGATGGATTCCTTATTTTGAAATAGCTGCAAAACTCTTTCATAACAATGCAAAAGTTCAACACATGAACCAGAAAACGTACTTACAAGCAGATTATGAATTCATCATATCCCTCTAATAGTAAAATGCTGCTTTGGTTTTTTGGTTGCTTTTAAAAACCACTCCCTGCGCCGGCAGCCTTTGCCAGGAAAAGAAAGCAGGAGTAAGTGGTGCCCTAAGCTTCTTGCTAGTTGTCAGACGGAGGCAATTTTGTCCTCTATAGGCAATCACATGGTAGCCAGTCTGTCAAATTAACGTACGCTACCTCCATGAGTTATTCCCAGGGACTGTAGCTTTTAACATCCTAACTTTAACATGCCTGTCATTCAAAATGATCCATTCTCAGAAGATAACGATGGCTGTACTCATTTTCCTCCTCTTAAGGAAAACTTTAAATGAAGTTGAAGAGAGCATTTCAGCCTTAAAAGGAGATAGCCGAGGAAAAACTGGAAGTTTATAAAAGGATGAATGTGACAGAGAGGGATAGGGACCGATTCTGCACTACCTCTATACCAGACATAGGTGCTATCAAACAAAGCTTCAAAACGTGTGGTACTTGACACAGTGTAAAGTTAAAGCTAAGAAATTCCTTGCCACAGCACGTTATAGATGCCACAAGTTTACACAGGGTCAAGGGGCAACTAGAGCAGTTCATGGAAGACAAAAATCAGTGAGGGCTATAAAGACACCAGCTCTCTTCGTAGGAAGCATCCAAGCTACAAATGATTGCATACTGAGAGTGCCTTCTGGAGAATTATCCTTACACGCCTGCCTTATTTTTAATGCCCCCAGGCACTGCTTTTCACACTGTCAGACCCAGGACATTAGACAGACCTCTGGTTTTAACCACTAAAGCCTCCTAAGCAGTAATGCTTTCTCTAATTTACATTCATCAGGTTCTTAAACCAAGTAGCCAAATGCTGTTTCTGAACAGCATCACTTAAAAAAAAAAAATGAAGTGCTACGATCTGTACTGGTAAATCAGAGTTCACGTCAGTCCATCACAAGCAACAAAGCCCATCAGTTAACAGTACTGTGCTACCGTGTTGAGAGATTACTACTTCCTAAAGATTCACAGAGTTCCACATCATCTTCAGTTACAAAACAAGACATATCTCGACAAACTGACATTTTGATTTGTAAGCGCATTTTGGGAGCACTGCACATTAAACTCCATCTTCTGGCGTGCAAGTAATGAAATCGCATCGACACTCAGTGCGTGACCGAACAGAGACGCTCCAACGGCTTCCTACCACCTTCCCAGCGAGGGCAGGCAGCGTACCCTGTTGCGGTAAGTTAGGAACAGCCTAAAGCAAACGCTCGACAACACGCGTGAGAGGGGATGGGGAGCCAGCCCACCGCCGAGCACCCCAGCCGGGGTCAGCAGAGCCCACAGTTTCGGCTGGAAGGCGCCAGCGAGCTTTCGGGGCGCTCCCCTCGCTGAGGCGGGCACCAAGCCAGGGCCACCCCAGGCTCCTTGGGGCTCGCCCACAGCGCGGGGAG
>NW_010426343.1:161939-173602 GCF_000710305.1 Buceros rhinoceros silvestris | reverse complement strand
TCGGTAGAACTGCCCCCTTGGACTTCTGGAGGGCAGACTTCGACCTGTTTCAGAGACTGGTTGGCAGAGTCCCTTTGAGGCGGCCCTGGAGGCAAAGGAGTCCAGGAAGGCTGGACATTTTTGAAGAAAGAAATCTTTAAGGTACAAGATCAAGCCTTCCCAGTGTGCTGTAAGATGTGGCTGTAAGACGAAGACTCGAGTTGCGCACAACTTTTTGTACTTCAGATGAGTTTTGGGTTTTGTCCCTTTAAACTCTGTTGGTTCAGGTACTCATACGGGAATTTATTTCCTTTCTGCTTGCATGCGAACTTATTTGCAGCCTTTTAAAAAATACCCTTGAGTGAAGGTTTGCAGTGTCTTCTGCAGGTGTTGAACTCCAGGTAAATTTTAGAAAAGAGTTATCATCTTAGTTTAAAAACAAGAAAGTTAAGAGAAGGTCGTTTCTATTCTGTTACCCTTTGAAAATCAGCATTGCCAGTTGCTTGGAGTTGTAGCTTGTGTGCAGAAGCAAGAGTTGCAGCACACCACGATTAGCCTGAGCATTGAAAATTGTTGTGAAGTATAGAAGTTACCTGGCTAATTGATGTTGCATTATACCTGTGGTAAACCCTTTTATTTTCTGTGGAAAGTGAGAGTCTTGAGTGTAATGATTAAGAACATGGCGAAGTAATACTTAAATATAATGGGAAGATCAGTCAGCCCATGTAAACACACCTTAATTTACAACTCATGGCCAGCTTAAGTGATCTGTAAAGTTTTATTAGTAAAAAAATCAGAAAAAGATTTTTTAAAAATGTAGACTTGCTGTGAGTTTTGCATTAAAAATTAATGCAATCATTTCAGGTGGTTTAATTCCTTGAACGTTGACATTGTTACTACGGTAGCCTGAACTGAGCTTGGATAAGGAAATAGTGATTTATATATCAATAAATGTAGTAAGCTATGGTGAAAATCTGTCCACGGTTTTTAGGTGCAAGATTTCAGTTACTCTGTCTGCATGGCTGAGACTGAGCTTTTAAGACAAAAGACTAGTGTGATGCAGTTGCATTAGTAGAAGCTATGATTTTTGTGTGCCTTATTGTCATGATCTGTCGGTACTTGTGCAAGCAGTGGGATACTTAGAGTAAATTACAATTGGGAGGAGTAAGTAGAAATTGGTATTTTTAATTACCGATGGACTGGAAAGACTGGATTCATAAAGGAGAAGTTCTGCCTCTTAAGTCTTCTAAGTGAAGAACTAAGTAAATCAGTAGGAAATGATTCTTTTCTGTAGGAGTTGATCCCAGAATGACACAGATGAAGTTCCATGGTTTGTGTTGATATTAGAACTAGGAGAGAGACGATATGCTGCTATCTTAAATTGTACGTGTGTTTATACATATAAATATTAATTAGATATCCCTTATCTGCAAAATTATAGAGATTTTTGAAAACCTTTGCCTTTGGACTGCTTCTAAAACCAGGCAATTGGGGTCTAACAAGCTAGGAAGGGGTTGGTTTCTTTTCATCTTGTGATGCTTTGGCCATCTTGCAGAGGGCTGACAGAATGCTGGAGGACTGACTACAAAAATTGTGCTGTCTTCAACTTCCTCCTGGAGAAGTAAACTACTTTGGGTTTGTTCTTAAATTGGTCTGGAAGTGTGATTTCTTTGTTAGTATAAGAGACTGTCAAATTTGTATGTCAGTGAGAATCTGCAGGTACATAACTGCCTTGCCTCTGCCTCCAGCTACTTGAGTTTCTCTTCTACCTGTTAAATGTGTTGCTTATCTGCAGTAGCTACTGCCAGCAGTGTAGCTCATGCACCAGAAGGAGATCTGGGAAGGGCGCTTGAGGTGTCTGAAAAGAATGCTGTGTGGTATCTTGCTTTGGTATTCTGTATTTTGCCCAGAGGAGTTTGAGTGACAAATGAGTATAAATGTAGAGATGCAGTAGATTATCCTGTTCCAGCTTCTGGGGGAGATTGACAGTACTTAAATGAGAAGGGGAAAAAAAATTCTAATACAAGTGACTGCTAAAATGAATACAGCATTTTAGGACATCTTGCTTACATAGCGGTCTCTGGGTCAAAGTCATGGTTAGGCTTTACTTCATTTGGACTTCTTGCTCATTGACCTCCATTAGGAAGAAAAGGGTTCACCAGAGCCAGGACATCTTAGTTCCAGGTTTGAGATTAGAATATTACTTCCTCTTTTAACTCCATACGATGCCTAGGTAACGAAAATACAGGAGAGGTGTAGCTGTAAGGAAGAGGCTTGAGATGTGGCCGTTAGGAAGCTGGAAGGTTAGCACCAACATCTGGAGTAGTGAGAAAAAAGAGTTTATATGGGTCCGGATAGGAGTTACGTTCTTCACTGTCCTGGATACCTCTGAATGCTTATCTTCACTATACTGTTAAAGTATGAACACACTGCCTCTCCTTCCCACTTGGAGCCTCTGCCGCTGTTTGTATAGCCTTGCAAATTTATTTGTTTCAGAAATTCCATATTGACAACTGTAGCCAAGAGGCAGAACATAGAATTAGAGGGAACATGGTGTATTAATATCTTCCACCAAGGGCAAGTAAAATGTTGTGTGGTGCATGTCGAACAACTATAGGATCATTTCCAGGAACATTGAACTTGAACACCGTGTTAACAATACACAGTGGTCTGGGATGTTGACTAGAAGCACCTAGATCATTTTGGCTGGTGAAAGCATAACCCAAGAAATCTGAAACATTCTGTCCAAGAAAAGAGAGTCGCTGTTTCCTGTGACTTGCCAGGCTGTGTTGTTATGGATTGACAACCACGCTTGTTCATATGCAGCAGTTGTTTTTGTTTGGGATTTTCCCCTCCATCCTCCCCAAAGTTCTAGACCCTGATTACCTATTGGTGACTGCCTGGTGTAAATTGAGCAATGTTTATTAACTGGATGCTTCCTTGATACGCCCGTTGCTGTTGGTAATAAAAATCTAACACTGGTGGGTTTTTGTCAGCAGGACTGTACTGCTGTTAAGGAAAAAGTGGGAGGGTAGGGAGGACGGAGAGAAAGGTGTGACTTTGTACAGCATCAGAACACCGGCTGTAACCAGTTCATCCGTCAGTTTACATCACTCTTAAGGGGAAATCGGCAGAAAAAAAGCTGGGGCACAAGAAATTCTCCTCAACTCTGAGTCTCAAACTCTGTCAAAACTGAGAGTGTCATATAGTTATTTGGTGACTCAGTTGAAGTTCAGTAGTCCGTGTTTGTTTTGGAAAGCTTTCTAAGAGATCTTAGAAAGCTGCGCTTTTGTGAAATAGTGGGGTTGCTAGAGCTGTGCAGGTTTCAGGTTGGTTAGTTGTCAAAAGACAAGGACAAATTAGATATAAGCCTGCTTTTTCACAGAAAATGCAGTAGATTGCTTGCTTGTTCAGCTGCAGTTTTGTTAGAATGCTTATGAAAATCTCAGGTGATTTTTAGTGTTAAAATACATAAAAATACACTTCCTTATTCTGAAACAGTAGGTAACACTGTCTTTTTTCTTTGATTTGTCTGTGTGTTGTTTTTTTTTTTAATAGAATATTCTAGTAAAAACTTTGGCAGATGATGTGGTAAGGTCTTTGTAACATCTTAATTTGCAATGGTAACTCCACGCTGCATGCTCTTTTACTAAATGTTGTGGACAATATAACATGTTCTTATAAGGATATTAATCATTATGTGTCTGAAAGTTGAGTTAGTATTCCTAAAGATCGTCATTTGTCATATCAGTTGAAGACAAGTAATTAATATCTATTTGGAGAACCTTCTTTAACCACTTTCTAAGTGCTTTAATAATACCTGGATATGTTCAAACTGTTATTGAACAGTTCAACTGTTTTCTCCTGACCGTCTTTTCAATAGTCAAGAATCTGCAGTGCTTCTTCGGAGTTCCACATGATTCAAGTGGAACCATTCTGGACAATGTGTGTACTTCAGACAACAAATTTGTATTCAGTAGCACTAACTTCATAGTTCTGAATACTTAACCTGTTGCAAAGTATTTTTACAGTAACTTACATCAAAGTTGATTTCAGTAAAGTTATAACTTTTATTTTCTATATGTAATAGTTAATCCACGTTGGCCACTTAATCATCACTAAAGTCTGAAATGAAGAAACCATACCTAGTAATCATGTAGACTATTCATTTATGGTGTTAAAGTGATCTCACCATTGCAATGTTCTTAAACAAATTTGTTGTTAATAAGGTATACTTTAAACAGATCACAGTATCGTGACGTTGATATTAAATGGCTTTTTTTGTGACTGCTGAATGGGCATTTTTCTGTAAGTGAACAATGAAAGTGCCGTTGATGTACGTTGGCTAATTTTGGATGCTGCCTTTCAGGTACTATGTGATATCATGGTCTTTTCAATAGGCTATGCCCTAATTTTAATTAAAAAAAGTAAACAAATCTAATATGGAAAAAAATGGGATGAAAGTAATATTTTTGCCTTGCAAAAGATGTTAACAGTATCCTTGTAGGTAATGTGTTTCTGTCCACAAATGTATGACTTCTAAGGAAGAAGAAAACCCAACCCCCTTCCCCTCAAAAATGCAAACAAACAAACAAAACCTCTAAAGAAACTCAAAGGGCTGTGCAGCTTATCTAGGGATACTTTCTCTCCAAAAATTTAATTTAGTCTTGTAGGACCTCAAAAAAGAACAACAAAAGAAACTGAACAACAAAAGAAACTAAACAACAAAACAAACCAAGAAAAAGAAGCAAAACAAGGTAAAAAAAGAACCTTTTTCTTCCCCCATATTCCACAGCACTTGGTCAAATTTCTTCACTCCTGACTGGACTAATATAAAATGAATTCAAATTTTCTAGAAATAAAATACTCTATTAACCTCACAGAGGCTTAATTACAGAAAATGTAAATTTTTGGTTTACATGTCCCCACAGAGATTGCAATAGCTGCTGTGGATGATGCTGGTAGCCCTACATAAGCTGCTGGTAGCCCTACATAAGCTGCTGGTAGGTGAAAGCACGTCTTCATAAGGCTGTTCAATGCCTGAAACAAATACACTAGTATTTGTTGATGCAAGCGGTTGATTTAGAAAAATTGTGGTAGCCATAATGTTCTCAAAATGAACATGTGTGTATATATATATATATATATACACAGTTAAAGACAGTGTTATTAAATAAAAAACCTGACTCTATTCAGAGTAGAGTTACATCTTAAAAATACAGTAATAAATGGCCTTATAAGGAAGGTGCTCTTGGGTGTTTCCGACATTAACAAATTAACGGAGTAAGCATGCTTTAAAAAAACCGAACAGGTGGGGGGTTTGGTATAAGGCATAAACCAAGTAGCCGTTGCAGACCGTATGATATGCTTTCACTAATGTTATGCGTATTTAACTATGGATGGCTGCTTCTGTGTGAGTAATCCATTACCTGGCTTTTTAAAGATGTGCACTAATTTCAGGAGTCTGTACTCAAAAACACTTCAAGGAATTGTGAACTATACTTGGAGCATTAATTCCTCTACAAACTTTATTTTACTTTAGCAGGATTTTTTAATAAGCCTGATGAACTTGTGAGTACCTCCTTCCCAACGCTGGCTTTTTCAGTTGTCCTCCAAAGACTTATAGCTCTTCAGGTGAAGGAACGCTTGGACATTACCTTTGTGGTACCATATTTATTCACTATCAGGATAGTTAGGGAGTAATGTGAGAAGATGAACTCAAGATTTTGAAATGCTATGAGTTTAACATAGACGGTGTACTTTTGAAACTGTGAGAAATAGTTATATCCCTTTTGCATGTGACCTGTTGTGAATTTACCTTAAATATTGTTGTCTATGAAAAATAATCTCTGAATATTAGAGTACTTTTACTCACAGTTCAGTTTGAGTTTTAACTCTGCTGCTTGGATTAACTAAAAATGTGTGTACTACTGCCATGTAATTGGCTGCTTTCCTATGTTTCTATTTCTGCTTATTTTTAAATGGATGTCTTTGCAGCGTGACAGAATAAGTTTCAGAAGATCAGCAGTGAAAAAAGAGAAACCGCTCATTCAGCATCCAATTGACTCTCAACCTTCTATAAGTGAAATCCCACTTGCCCAGGCACTTGTTGATGAACGTTGCATGAACTTATCGGAAAAAGAAGTTATGGATCTTTTTGAAAAAATGATGGTAAGATCACGCGTTACATCATTTTATGAGGTTTTGTCTTCACGTTGACTTTTATGTAGTAGTGATTTTCAAATGTCACTGTGGAACTATTAAGGACTAGGGAGGGTGTAGTGTAGACGTGATTGATCTGTCTAAATTGGCACATAAACAATTGAGTAACTCACAGAAGGGAGGTATCACATAGGTTTAAATTACTTGGTCTACAGAGATAACAAAGGTAAAAAGCCAAAAGTAAAAATCTTAAGCTGTTGATTGCTGCATTAAAATAACCTCTATAGATCTTAGCTGCAATAGTTAGATACTTCTGATGAGGGATAGTTTTTAATAAACTTAAGTAAATACCTTTGGGAAAGCTGAATTGTTATATTGAATATATTCTGTCTGAGGATCACTCATGAAGGTTTGTGATTCCTCTCCCAAGCAAGCTTTTCTGTTAGTGATGCAGAAACAGGCTGCTGAAGTAGGTGTGTGTGGATTCTGCCATGAACATTGGTGTTGACACGTGAAGAATCAGGAGATGCAGTCTTTCAAGCAGTGTCAGAAATACTGTTTTCCGTATCATTCTTTAAAATTGTAAACTTCCATATGGACAGTATGGCCCAAGAACTGTCCTGTTTCGTTGTGTAGCTCCATGAAGTTGTGAACCTCTTTTGAAAGGACTGGATAAGTGTTAATTATTAAAGCAGACAATAGGTCTGTCTTCCAGACTTCAACAGCGCTTTGAAAAAGCTGTTATCTCTTAAGCTCTTACAGTAACATTTACTGGTTTTAGTTGTTAATCTGAAGTTACTTTGCCTTTTAATGGCAAGACTAGTCATGACCAGTAATGAGTACATGTCGTATTTCATCGTTTGTTACGTTGAAGCAGACATCTTAAATTTAATCTAGTTGAGTATTTTGATTTTTGTTTTAAATACATCGGTTGAAGCACATTCACACTGCTACAAGCTAATAACCTGTGGAGTCACAGCCTCCTGATTAGGTAGTGCAGGAGTGGTGCTTGTTGTGGTAAGATTTTACAAAACAGATGGGTAATTCACAAGAGTTAACACTTACATGATCAACTTGAGGTTTAGAATTTTTGGGTTTGTCCTCTAGTTTTATTTCTCGAACCAATTTTCACTAAGGGTAACCACCCTTAATGCAGTGATAATTTTGGCTAAATCTTGTCACCTGAAGTGACAGAATTAAATAAGAAAATTGAGTAGCTTAGAATTTAACAAGCTGAAGCACAGATGAGCTTGGAAAAGTAAATCCTGCTTGTTTAAAAATGAGCAGTTTTGTTTAAGAAAAGGATTATAAAAATAACAAAGACTAATTAAAAGCATGAAATAGAATCTTGATGTTATGTGTCTGTTTCTTTACAGGAAGACATGAATCTAAATGAAGAGCGTAAAGCTCCTTTAAGAGATAAAGACTTGACCACAAAACGTGAGATGGTTGTCCAGTACATTTCTGCAACTGCCAAATCCGTAAGTACTCACCTCTCCAAAACAGAGGAAAGGAGCTTAGCTCTGTGAGGGTTAGCTTTTCAAGCCTGAAACTTCCCATTTTTTTTAATCTCCATTTGTCTTTAGAGTGGTAGAAAAAAAAAAAATCTGTTCTTATTAATGTACTTCTGAGTGCTTGCAGCTGTGTCTGAAGGGTTAGCTTGTGTTTCAGTTGTTGGGCAATGTAAAAACTTGATGCTTTCTTGTAAACCATGAGAAATTGCAAATCCAATGAGTAGAATAATGGATGGAACCTGAGTCTATTTCCATGGAATTCATCTTAGAAATTTTTGATACCAAAAGTTTTTTGTCAGGACTGACTTCATGGTTTCAGTAATGACAGACACACAAGATGTACAATTTGCAGTGGTAGAAATGGAGAATCAAACTATTGAAACTATTTAAAATGGAAGCGAAGTCAGTATTTTAGCTTGATTATGTCTGGTAATGTAGCTGCCTTGAAAAATGCATTAAATATTTTGCTAAGAAATATTCTGAAGGTAAATAAAATGATTTCTGTAGTGAAAAGATGGTCTTAAAACAAATTTCAAATTATATTTTGAATAGAAAAAAAGTATATCCAGAACTTCGATTTGTGTTTATCATTCTCCTTATTCAAGTTAATTGATTAACTCAGTTCATGGATCCTTCATGCAGAATTTTTGAAGTCTGTTTTGGGGTGCCAGCAATGTAAAGGAATGACTGGATGCCCCAACATTTCTCAGGGCAGAGAAATAGAATTTCAAATAATGAAGAGCTGCAATAAATTCTCTCCAGTGGGACTAATAATAGTGGGACTGTTAGTACTAATTGGTTCTAAAATACAACAGAAGTGCTTTTTGTGTGTTAAAAATTGACTGTGGCAAAATTAGCTCTTATTAATGAAAGACGAGAATATGCCACAAGAATTCATAAATGTTGGATGAAACAGATATATACAAGCATGTTGTGATTTCCCTAGAAATAGGTTTGGTCCTGATTTGTGCCGCTATTTGTTGTGTAAAGAATTATGCAGAAGCTAGTGGTGAATTCTGCGGAACCAAATGTATTGCAGCATTGGGGAGAAGTGCTGGTGATTGGTAGCTTTGTGTATCCATGGAGCAGTAGTGTGCTTCAAGCGATAAAATTTGCTATCAGCATAATTCTTCAATAAAATTTGGAAATGAGGATGAATCTAATGATTTTTGAAGTTCTGGTGTGCAGTGAAAGGTTACTGGACATGAAGTTGTGTGTGAGATATGTGTTCGAACTCGTAACGGTAGCACCGCTACCAGTTGTACAAAGCTGAGCCCGAGTGCTGCATACAGATAGCATTGAACCGTGATCTTTTCTTAACGAAATAAACTGGTGACGATGATGATGTTGGTGTCTACCCAGTGACTCTATAAGCATGGACTGCAGTCCGTACAGCTGACTTGTCTTGCTTTTAAAAACCTTTAAAATCAGCTCTGCAGTTAAATTTCAGTGTTTAAATGCAAATGCTTTGCTTTCAACACTATAAACTGAAGTGAGGAAAAACTTGCAGTATAATGTGAAAATGGTATGTTACGTTTCTGAGAGGAGTGATGTTCCTGCATGAATTCATGTTAAACAAAATCCACAGTCCTTTAGTCTATCCTGGAAGGAATCCAGTGCTTTAAGCATGGACTAGCTAACCATACAAGTTATTGGAGAATTATTCAAGCTTATGCATCAAATATTACAAAATTTCCTGTTAATATACTTTGCCTAGGCTATCTTTGGGAAGCCTAATTGATCGTGCGTTGAAGGTTTTTTGTGTTCACTTGATGATCAATGTTAAATTTTCCTTAGTAAGCAAAAACACTTCATTGAAGCAGAAGAAACTTTCACAGTGGAAGTACTTGCAGTTCTTGCCCCAGAAGTAGTTGGACAATGGTGATCTCTCTTATAAACTGACATTGAAATGTAGCCGCCTCAAGTACCGTAATTGTGTAGCTGAGTAAGGAAAGCATGGTTACCGTTGCATGTCCTCCTGCTGACAATTTTCACAGACTGTGTTACTGCCACTGCATGTGCTGCAGCATGGGAAACTTAACAGAACTGGTGATACGTTTGCTAAAGCGTACTAACAACTAAAAAAAAAATTCAAAAACATCCCCATACATGAATATGCACTTTGAACTGAAGACAGCGCCAGTATGGATGTTTTATATATAAGCAAAATATTTTTCCTGATGAAAAAAGGCTCGTATTGCCATTTGTGTGCTTCAGTAAGTCCTCCTTGCAACTCAGTCTCAGCATTTGAATGGAATAATTCAAGATTGTTTAGAAATATAAATGATCTTTCTGTAGTGTGTTACCCTAATTTAGCTTTTAAACAGCTAGTAACTGATTTTAAAAATATAAAAAGTAGAGCTCAACTGTAAAATGTTGATTGGTATCTTACTATAAAGGAAAACTTCACTTTGTTGTTAATTTTGTCTTCTTTTTGTTAAACTACTATTCTGATTAGTTCAATTCAAGCCCCCAGTTTTTACTGGATCATGATTTGTCAAACTTTCTTTTCTTGAGACCGTCTTCAGGCTTGTCTTCCATGGAAATGCTGATTGCATTCAAAATGATCTTTCTTAAAATTTCCTAACGTTTTTCTTCAGTCACAGATAAGTGTTCCATCCATCTTTCTTTTTTGTACTGAAAATACTTGGGCCTTTTCTTCTGCTTAGAACTCACAGAACACACTTAACGGTTGATGTGACTTTTCTTGTGGTTCATTTTATGTTGAAATCAGCCTCTGAGGCTTTTGAGCTCTTGCCAATCATTTGAAAATATCACTCTCGTTTGCTGATGTTGTCTTAACCAAATTATTTTTAAATTTGGTGCTTTGTTTTCTCTGCCTTGTGTGCCATCTGCAGCATGTTGACTATGCTTTGCTGAAACACTGTCTTCACTGCTGAGTGAGAAGGACACCTTGGTTTTCAGTGAATTAAAAAAAGCCTCCCTTTTCCTTGAGGGATGGAGGAAGTATAGAGGCTAATAAGCTGAATCCTTTCATGTGAAGTGATTATCTGTGCTTCTGATTCTGTCACTTGAAGAGAAAGATTGTTGACCATGGAACTTATGCTTGGGAAATGGTGAAGGCTCAGAGTTCTGTTTCAGGACTGTACTTGGTGACATCTCATGCTGTATTGTACGAGCTGAGCGTTGGTGAGAGAAGGTAGTAAATTAGGGAAAGGGATTGTCTGGTATTGACAGTCCATCTTGCTTCTAGAGGAAGCTTCATGAGGAAGAGGAGGGAAGAGGTGATTGTGAAAGACTTGCAGGGACTTCTGTTTTCTGAAAGACTACCTGAAAGAATAATGGAAGAGATGAGAGTAGAAAACGAAGCAGGTAGAGGCTGAGCAGATAGAATCAAAATCACATCTTGGAACAAACTTTTCATAGTATTCAGTAGGGTTATTGAGTTCACTGGCTGCTATCAGATTGCAGCAGAGAGCTGACGAGGAAGGGCCTACGATACTTAGGCAGAAGTTCATAGTTGTGGTGTTCACAGGAACATGATCATTTGTGCAAAGTGACCGAACAGGGGTGAGATGTTCTGCCTTTCTGCATGTTTATTCCATGAAAGTCAACTGCTTGTTCATGTCTATGCAGAGATGCTGTTCCATGGTAAAAAAGAGAAGATGTCATTCTGAAAATGACTGTTTAATTATCCGTGTAATTAAAAGCATCCATACTGAGCAGTTTAAGGAAAATGCCACATGAGGTTTTCTGAAATGCAAGTTAGATTTATAACTGTAGGCTATGTTTTTGATTATGAAAACTTAATTAAATTCCGTCATGACATCATCTAATTAGATCAAAAGCTCCACAAATAATGAAGTTGTTATATGTACAAGGAAGTCAGGATGCCATGAGTGTTTCTTTAGTTTTCTCAGTGTCATATATAAAATATCTGACCTGATAATTTTAACAAAATGGCATATCTCTTAATCTTTCAAGAGGCAGAAGTCAAGCCAGGTATTTAGTTATCTGTTTGTAAATGTGTAAAATTCTGAAGGTTCA
>NW_010426343.1:152304-161849 GCF_000710305.1 Buceros rhinoceros silvestris | reverse complement strand
TCAGCAGCGAAGCAAAAGAATTACAAATTATATTTTCTGCAGTAGAACTACTGTTTTCCTGTTGAGCAGCTGTAACTCTTAAACAGTTTGAGAAAGTAATAAAGGAATGTAACTACGACTAATGATTAAACACTGAAAAGTTTGTGTGATGCTACATCCTACTAAGTACTTTGCTGTGTTTATTTATGTATTATTATTATTATCTTTTTTACACAATAACCTCTCTTGGCTGACCACTGCATGCAGATAGTCGGAAGTAAAGTTCCGGTGAGTATGAACATGATAGTTTTTTTCCCTTATGAATACACTTCATTTTTAGAGATTAAGCTGGAATATTTTAGACTTTTGTCTTGGATTTAGTTGGGCATAACTGAATCCTTATTTTATCAAAATAATTATCAACTCATTCAATCATATTTATCTTACCAGTATAAGAGTGATTGCAATTTTGAAGGATCTGTTGTTTTCAGGAATCTATTTCCAAATACTTAAGACTCACTGAGAACTCATCGGTTCCTTGTGAGCAACAAGAGTATTTTATGCTTGTCTTGCTCTTAATTGAAGGCAATCATTCAAAACTTTAGAGTATTTCACTTCATTCTGTCTAGATGTGGATTTTTTTAATGTCCTAATTTTTATTATTCATAGTTTGTTGTGGAAATGTCAGCCACTGGATATCATCGTGAGAATAAGATTAATATAGAGAATTCAAAAGGTCATTTAATAAGCATAAGATGAGATCACTCATAGCATAACTTTTCTCTTATGAAGTGCTCCGCTACATTTTATGTTGCCGTGATTGAATTGAGTGATTTATTTTTTATTTAACAAGTACTTGGGACTCAATTTGGACTGAATTCAGTAAATTTTTGTTTCCTGGAATAAAGGATTTTTTGGGGAATAATTACTTATACATTTTAAATGACGACTGAAAGCAATGATCTTCTTTTTAATTATGGATGGACTTTATTTTTGACTCGAGCCAAAACAGACTTTTTAGCTGCTGCAGGGTTTTCTATCCTAGGTTGTATTCAGTACTTATATTTTGTAGTTTATAATAATACAGAACAACCTATGACTTAAACTGTCTAATCATTACCTTAGATGTACTTGAATGTTTAGGATATAGTGTGTAGGGATAATGGAATTGCTGTTGGCTTGGTTTTATTCAGAGTGGTCTTTAAACAGCCTTTTTTGTCTGTGTTCCCCAGTACGTTTTAGTTTTGTACACGGTACTGGTTCTTAGGCTGATTGAGAAAATATGTAAGTGCCATGAAGGTATTCAGTTTTTGAGGGATCAAATTATTAATTCTCCAGTTCAGTGAGTTAAAACCAATTTCAAATAACTCCTGCTGCCATGTAATTTCCTTATGGTATGAATTAGCCCGAACAGCTGCTTTGTGAAGAGTTCATTTTATCAAGGAAACTGGTACATGCAGAATGGGCAGTGGAGAAACTCTAATACCTGCCTTCTTCCCCATGCCTCTTAATTTGGGGTCTGCTGGAGAGAAAGAACAGTTGTGTGTTGAAGGCGTGTTTTTGCACAGGTAGCTTGCCAAGTAGTAAAATTAGAGTATGGGTTCTGCATAGTATTGCATGCATGTTGGTGTGCTTCTCTCAGTATGTTTTTGTAGGATTCAGCCCTTGGGAGTTGATGGCATCTGCTGGCACATGTAGTTACTTTCCTGAAGATTTACCGTGGTTAGGGAGGAGAGGAATCTTGGGCTGTTCATACTAGTACTGTTGGGTTGTAGTGACAATTGCACAGAAGAGGTTTGCCTCTTTAATGAGGAGTTAGAGCTTTAGTTTATTTGACTTTTGCTTGGGATCTCAGGCGCTGGTGCCCACTTGTCATTTCAGCTGCCTGCTAAGTAATCTTCTCTTGCCTTTACCGACAGTGATAATTGCATTGTAATGGCCACTGCACATCTTCTGCTTGCCTGTAAGGCATCAGTGTAGATGCCTCAAGTAAGATAGGCTTCTTAGTTCTGATTTAAATGGGTGGAGTTAATGTGTTTAGCTGATATCTACAGAGTAAAGTGAATATGAATTGTGCAAACGTCCAACTTCTAGTGCAGGAGCTGATGGTGTTTCAACTCATAGCTTGAACAAGGACACCACTTTTCCAAGTGTGCAACAACTAGAGCATACGTGGTATAAAAAAAAAATCTTTGAAAATGCTTTTATTGCTTTCCTAAAAAACAAACAGCTGCCCTCACCCCACCCCCCAAACAATTTGTCTTATCTGACTTTGTTATTATGCTCTAATTAAAATATAGTGGTTTTCCTCCTTGAGACAGAAACAGAGTTGTATTAATAGAGAATATGCAAAAGCCCTTCAGTTAGTCATTGGCAATGGGGAAAGTTTAAGTAATTATTTCCACTTTGTGGTTAATTATGGTGGTACCAGTTACTTATTTCTGTTTGAAGAGTGATTTATTTTTGAAATTATGGAACAGTTATAGTGAATTGGGTAGAAGTGATGATCTGTGATCTGGGGGGGATTTCAATGTGCTGGCAGCCAACATTCTCCCTGAAGTATACACTGTCTCATGAACTTGTCTTTAGACTCAGTCCTAATGAGGTCTGAATTCTCTGGTGCTTCCAAGAGGAGTAAGGACAGCTTTTTCTGATCTTGTATTGTCTGCGTGAACAGCCCATCCATTTGGTTCACGTGTGCTCCGCAGTTCCTTACCACCAAGAAGACACAGTATGTCCTTATTTCCCCAGAGAGGGCAAAATGCTTTTGCTTTCCTGTTTTGTTAGACGTTGGTTCTCAAGCTTGTTTACAGGTCTCTGGTGGCACGTCTGAGGAGTTTATAAATGTGGACATTTGCGAAGTCCTGGGTGAGGAATTTCTGTGTCTAGCAAGCAACTTTGAAATCACCTAGAGTCAAAGTAGAGTAAGATAAACTGAAGCAAAATCTCTAAAATATTTAATTATTTTCTGGTTTTCTAAATAAAAAAAAGTTTGTGTTGAAAGAAAACTGTGCTTAAGTTTATTTTTCACTGTATCCTGCACTGAAAAGTGTCTGTCCTGTCTCTCTTTCACTGCTGTCCCTTAAACCCTGAAATGTGACCTACGCACAGACTGGAATTGATTAGCTTTAGCCTCTTCATGGACAAGCAGACTAGATTTTCTTTCACATACTTGTTTTTTATGTGAGGCTTACCAGGAGTTCCTTTAAACTAGTTTTTCACTAAAACTTCATTGCTTCTAATTTCCTCAGAGAAGGTTATTAAGTGTGTTGTCCAGACTTTCATTTGAGTTGTCATGAAGGATTAATTCTTATAATACTCTAATACTGTGAGCATAACTGGTCATAAAGGAATTTCTAAGATTTTCAATCTTATGCATTGTTTTAATCTGAGAAGGTTCTGGTGTGGGACCTAACCCTCTGAGTTTCTTTGTACTTCACTTTTGCCTTCGTCTTTATTAGATGCTCTTACATAAAGCATATCTTTCACTGAGACCTTGTACATCAAAGTAAATGAGAAGTGTATATATTAAAATCTGATCCATGTAAAGTACTTAATAGTATTACTTCAAAGCATCCTGATCCAACTCTCTTTGAGTAAGGAAATAAAAGAAGTAGCACCTGGTTGTAGCACTCCAGTTAGCATGGGTAGAGGTGAGAGAGGGTTGATTGATGAAAATTACAGAAAGTAAATTGAGAATTCTGAGGAAATGAGAATTCTTTAGCATGACCTGGGTTATTTATTTGAAAGGTTTTGACAATGAAGGTTTTGGAGCTATCTTTAGTGATCACCTGTTTTGAAGAGGGAGGGCATGGAAAAGGATGTTCCTTTATTTGCTATGCAGTTAAAGGTGCTTAGTCATAGAAACTCTGAAGAAGTCTGTCTGTTCGGTGAGGCATGGTAAGGAGGCTTAGAAGATCTTGCTGCCAATTTCTGTAACTTTTACGCTATTTTAACGTTTTTTGAGGGAGTCATAGGCCTTCTGAAAACAAGAGCCTAGGCAGAGGAGAGGGGCCTTGATGCATAGAAGGAGGCAGCAAGAGCACATCTTCATTTAAATATGAAAGAAAATGTTGCAAATACTTTAAATGCCTCATCTGAGAAGGAATCTCCTTTGGAGCTTGCAGCAGACTCCACAGTGCATGGGCTGCTCACAGGAAATGCTTCTCAGAGTCTAGCTTAAGGTGTAATGGCATTTGGCTACAGTTGCCATTGTCTCATCTCTTTATAGATTTCGTGGCTTACAGCAGTGCTTTTGTTCTCATCTTTTACTCCCAGGGTTTGTCTGAGATGACAAAAACTGTATCCAGTACTGGGTAGGTGGTGTGCATTTAGTGACGCATATCATCTCACTCGGTTTTCATCCAATGCGAAGAACGGCGTAAAGCTGTTCCTGTATTCAAGTCCTTTACTTGAATATAGGAACAGACTCACGATCTTTCAGAGTCGTGGTTTCTCTGAACTACTATGATCTTCAATACATAGTGCTGATATGCTTATCCGGTTTAAAGTCAGTTCCTACTCTTAAGGATGACTTCCATCCATTTCTTTCTTTTTCCTTTGGTGGAAGAGCATCTCTTTCTTTAGGATGCTGATGATGACAGTTTGTAGTACCTTTATATCCTATTTACTCATCTTTGTTTGTCTTGGTCTTTTGATGTATAACTTGCATGCATTGTCCAGCTAAAGGTGCTGTGCACGTCAGCAAGAAACATCTTCCAAGTTGACACAGTCCAGAGGACACTCTTATCTTTATGCATTCATGATCTGTGTCAGGTTTTGGTTTGTTGTCTATTGTGAGGATTTACATAGTTCTGTTATATGCATAACAGAAATCATTAACCTCACTGCAAACAAGTCATTTTGTCATCAGCCGTACTTGGTGTCATTTTAGGAAAATGAACGGTAAGAATTTGAATAGAGCACACCAGAGACTTAATAAAGCATGTAGCATTTTGAAAGAGACACAGTCAGAAGAGTGGAGTAGTCAGAGTAGTTCCTGATACAATTAAAACCAAATACATATAAATCCTATTCTAAGTCCGGCACTCTTCATCTTGCCTTGACACCCATGATAGCTTTGTCAGGTTCTCTTTCACAGGCCATTTAGAGCTAAGGAGCTTTAGGAACTGCGTGTGACTCATAACCACTCTTCTGAGATAAGCCTGCTCTGCTGCACCTTGTCAGAGCTGTACAAAGGATTAGCAGCACCCTCTGGTAACATGTTTTGTATGTTTTTCGTGGTTTTGAATAAAAACTGATTATCGAGTATATTAGTACTGAAATACCTAATAACTACCTTGTAGGTAGTTGTACTCCTGTAATGGCACTTCAGCAGGGACGTGAGCTCTTTGTCAAATCTTTTCTATGGTTCTTTTGTAACAAATAAAATCCTCTAGAGATCTCTATTAGTGGCCAAACGTGGAATAACGGTACAGCAGGAAATCCCTGAATCACGCAGTTGCATGATTTTAAAACCACTGATTTAACAACTGGGGGATACCAGCACCTTCTCAAAGGCATTTTCAGTGGCTTATCTTCTTCCTTTCTTTTGGATAAGAGAGAATTAGTTTTAGAGTCAGGATATGTCCCTAGTGATAATGCACAGCTTTTGTGATACAGAAGATGGGTGCAGTGGGAATGATCAGACAAGTTTAAAAACAAGAGTGGGGTTTTTGTGTGTCTCTGTTTATGGTTGTTTCTAATACAGTGTTGTGAAATAGATATTAAATGAGAATGTGTAGCAGTTAAACATGTTAATAGAACTGAATGATGCAATTAAATTTTTATATCCAAGATGTAGTGTATGCACTTCAAGAAGTGAAGAAAATTTCAGAAAAATACTTCCCCTTGTGATGCAAAAACTAAACTATTAAATGCTTATGACAAATCAAAGTCAAGTCAGGTGTCTTTAACAGTTGTACAGCAAAAATGGTGATTTTAAAATTCACAACAAAATATTTGCCTTACATGCTATCACCTAAATGCTGCTATGATCAGTGTGACATTAAGCAGCAATTCTATCTTCTGTGATAGGGTGGACTGAAAAACAGCAAGCATGAATGCACACTGTCTTCACAAGAATATATTCATGAACTGAGATCTGGAATTTCAGAGGAAAAGCTTCTTAATTGCCTAGAGTCTTTGAGAGTGTCTCTAACTAGCAATCCAGTCAGGTAAGTAATCATTTCTGCTGTAGTTTTCATCATGATGTTTTTGCGAAGCAATAGAGAGTTGTGGATTGTTGGTTGCCTTTTTACTTTTTTTGAAACCAGAGTAATTATGCTAATGCTTGTTGGCAGAAGAAAGTAGTTCTCAGCACATTGGTAAAGGATAAGTGAAGTGTTTGTAACTGTCTGCAGTATCTTCTCGCCTTTCGCAGTGGTTCTCAACCACTTCTAGTTGTGGCAACTAAGCATTGGTCTTAATGGCTGATCAGGTCTTCCTGGGAAGTGTCTATGAAGAGATGTGCAAGCAGTATTGGAGACCTAACTTTGCAAGATTTACATTTGCTTTACAAATATTTACAAGACTTTTTCTTTCTTTTTCCAGCTGGGTTAACAATTTTGGACATGAAGGTCTTGGACTTCTGTTGGATGTATTGGAAAGGCTTCTGGACAAGAAACAGTAAGGACTCGATCATGTGAAGGGGAGGGGTGGAGGAGCTTGTGAAGATGGCTTGTACTAACATTATTTTCCTCCTTCAAGGCAAGAAAGTATTGATAAGAAGAATCAACATAAACTTATCCAGTGCCTCAAAGCATTTATGAACAATAAAGTAAGAAATATTTTAAATTCAGATTCTTCTAGTGTGATTGTTTTTTTTGTGAACTTAAAGATCTCTGTAGCATGTTGAATCTGAGAAAAAGAAGGAAAGCTTGTATGTCTAGTGTCAGCTGAACTCTTTGGAAATGTAGGTCCAAACTTAGTGAAACTTTTTGTTGAGAGTCTTGGTCAGAAACCTTTCTGAACAGGCATTTTGTCTTAGCCTTCTTAAATATCACTAATTTTTGGAAGTAAAGGATTGGACAGAGGATGCTAGCAGGGATTTAAGTGAAATGAATTTGCTTATGAAATTGAAAGGGAAATATTTATTTCTAAATTCCGTTTTCAGTACATGATTGATTTTGTTAGTGTAATATACTTTTCATTTGATTTTAAACTGAGTATGATTTAATATCTTTTTAGCTATGGTGTTTAAGTTGGTAGGTAGTGGGTAAAGGATAAAACTTTGGTCTAGTTTAAGTTGTATCTAACTTGCTTCTGACATGAGTTTCTCATGTTCACGAAGTGTGAATACTGTTTGTAGAAGCTGATGTGTTAAACTTGTAATTTAGCTTTATTCCTAGCAAAATCTAAGTTGTTACAATGATTGATCTCCCCCCGTCCCCAAACAGATACAACTCTGCATTGAAGTTACTTTTAACTATTGTTACTCAGTTAAGTAAACCCTCACAATGTGTAAGGTTAGTTTTGATTTATCTGTACAAAAAGTGAAATAGAATATATCATAAATGAAGGTAGTTGTTTCAGAAAAGAATTTCAAACTATCAGACATTGTGTGGAAAACATAATTTCAGCTTGTCAGGAGCTGTTACAGTTACTGGAAAAAAGAATGAATGAGTTTTTCATACCGTTGAGGTGTTTCAGATATAGATAGAAAATAAAACCTATATTCATCTGTTGGTGGATACATGATTTTACAAGATACAGTGTCTTCCTTAGGAGCTGGTTCTTTTTTTTAGGAGAACACCTCCTGTGGAAGCCTGCTTTGTGTCTCCAGGCCATAATAGCCAGAAAGTTTTAGCAGAGTGCAGGAGGTGTGAGGACTTCCAAGGATCTGACTCCCAGAGGTGATGATGAGTATTTCAGGGAAATACAGTCTTTCACTGTAAGCTTTTTGTTTCTTTAAGTACGGATTGCAAAGGATTCTTGGAGATGAAAGAAGTCTGTTGCTATTATCAAGAGCAATCGATCCAAAGCAACCACACATGATGACCGAGACAGTGAAAATCCTTTCTGCTATCTGCATTGTTGGAGAGGAAAATGTGTAAGTAAGATATTGAAACAATTTTTTTTTGAATGCTTGTGAGTTGTCAGTTTGGACACAGGTGAGAAAACTTGTCAGTGAAACAAATGAAACTGGTTAAGTCTGTACTTCCTTAATATAGTTTAAATGAAAAGAGACTTTCACCGGTTGTGATGTGTTAATGCAATATTAAAATGGATGGGCAGAGATCTACAAACTGTGGCCTAAGTGCAAGGTCTGGAAGGACTATGATTGCTTACTATAGAGACCTGATGAGCCATAACTGTTCATAAATGGCTGCTGAAAAATAAGTTATTTCGTCTATCTCTGAGTATGATCAGGAATTGTAGACTTTTAATTGCCACAAGGAAAGCTGTCAGATTTAAAGACAATGTGAGTTAGTGTGGGGCACTACTGAGCCTTTTATTGTGGGAAAGATTGAGGCTGGGACATCTCCCCTGAAAAGGGGAGGTGAAATACTTACATTTGAAAATTGCTGAGTTTACACCACATGTTGGATTTGTTTATTAGTCTAGAAGATAATATAGAAAAAAATACATGTTTGTTTTTTGTTGAAACATCACCCCTAACTAAATTTGACAGGTGGAAAGAGCTGACATTTATAGCTTGAAGTTTTGAGTACTTCAAGTTATGGGGTTATGTCTATGAGCTTTGTAAAACAATGATCAGTTGACTTATGTTTGCTTTGAATTTTTGAGTATGTTATTTTATTGGAGACTGGAAACAGCAAACTCCATGTCTCCTGTACAGTAAATAGATAGAAACGTTTTGATTTCTGAAAAAAACAGTTTAGTAGACTTCCCAGATGTTAAACACCTAGTACCTAGCGCACAGTCTTGTCAAGGTAGTGATTGTATTTGTTTCCTCATTGGTTGTTTCTTAGCTGAATGTCAGAATAATTTAGGGATTTAGTCACTTTTTTTAAATTCAACATTAATCTTGAAGGCATTTTAGCACTTGTTTCTTGGTTTGTTTCTAGCTTTATATAGCTAAGCGTAGATCAATGCGTTCAGGTTCTCTGGCAGTGCACTGAAGGTGTGAGTTGGGTTAATAGTGGGCTAAGAGTCTTTAAAATGAGGAAGCTGGCTGTGTGATGCTTTTTGACAGTTTATGTTTCTCTTAGTCTGGACAAGCTTTTAGGTGCTATAACAACTGCTGCTGAAAGGCACAATAGGGAACGTTTTTCTCAGATTGTTGAAGGACTGGAAAACCATGAATTCTTACAGCTGCAGGTGAGCTTTTTTGTATGCTTACTAATACTTCAGAAATTATCTAAAATACTTAAGATTGTGTTTATTTTATGACCTTTAAATAACTTACCAGCAAAATCTTTCAGTGCTATTCCTCCAGTGTTTAGTAAAAGAGGAAAAATAAATAGAAATGGACGGCTGGTAATAGATTTTCTATAAATGATATTTTTATCTTAATGATGCGATCACAAAAGTATTAATTTTGACGTTAACTCCTACTTGATAACCTCGTTGATTTAAAATATATAAAAACAACCACACAACAT
>NW_010426343.1:141431-152208 GCF_000710305.1 Buceros rhinoceros silvestris | reverse complement strand
TGCTTTCCCCCATTCTCCCCCCGAAATCTCACTTATACATCAGTAAAGGTACAATTGCAAGACTCATTAACTTGTTTCTGACAAAATAGTTCTTCACTTGTAATGTATTAGCACAAGCCATTAAGCCAGAGTCTCTTCTGGCAAAAGCAATCACAGCAGATGGCACCTCTTCTCTCTATTAATTTCAGATTGGACATGTACTTTGGCTTGTTAAGTCATGTCATAGTAGTGAAATAACAAGAATCATTCAAGCGAGCGTGATGATACTACCTTATCTGAAGATGCAGCTATATAAAGGGAGTGCCTTTGAAAGCATGTTTTAATAGAAATTTAAGGCTCCATAAGGTGTTCCATTAAAACTAAACAGTTAATGTAATTAAAACAGGAAGGGTGCTTTTATCTGACTTTTTTTTCTCTGCAGCTATTGATTTTTATTTATTTAATTTTTCAACTCTAATGGTACTTCTGTTTGCGGTTACTGAACTTAGTATTTCCCTGGAGTCCCATTTAAATCTTTTAACGTGGATCAGCACTTTTGGCATTATGCTGTTGTCTACCTGTGTTCAAGTAAATCAATTAAAGTGCACAGCTGTTCAAGTAAAACATTAGCCAGTATCCTGAGACTCCAGGCAGTTTGCAAAAGTGCTGCGCAGGAGTAGAAAAGACACCTGGTGATGTGATGTATTTTGTGTATGGGTGTTTGGGTTTTTTTTTCCCTTCTTTTAATTTGCAATTACTGTAAAAACAGGTTGTTTTTAAATTGGCAAATTCGGAGGAGGAAGAGGAGGAGTTGTAGTGTGGTGACAACTTTCTGAAACAGTGTGATCCTTCATGTGATGCAATTTTGACATAGCAGAAGCACTCAGAATATGAAAACAGAAGAGTATTTGATGGTGCTCAAATTAGCTGGTGTTACATGTGTGCTGCACAACAAAAAACTTCTATCTCTTGACATTTGTGTTTACAGTTAAACTGAAATAGTCAAAGAAGACATTATTTGCGTTCTATACATACCAAAAGTTTTTGCCTATGTTTCTGATAACAGGTAGCATGTATGCAGCTCATCAATGCCCTCGTTACTTCTCCAGAAGATCTTGATTTCCGGATACACTTGAGAAATGAGTTTTTACGTTGTGGCCTGAAGAAAATATTGCCTGTAAGTCATATGTATATAGGAATCGATCACCGCCAACTGTTCGTGACTGTTGAGGATAACCAAATTATTTTACTGAGAGTAGCAGATGTGAAATACTAGGGATGGAGAAGGTTAGACCTCGAAAGGACTATCAATCCAAATCTGCCTTATTCTGCATAGCTGCAAAATTAGACTCTCAGTAGCTATGTAAACCACAATGGTACTGAAACAAGTCAATATATTAGGAGTTAAATTAGGGTAGTCAAATTTAGTGTAATGAGCTCAAAGTGCAATGCAGTGAATGTGAATCTATCTGGCAGTGAAACCAATCCTGGATTAACTTTCTTTAGATATGCTGTTCCTGCTGTTTGCTGTGGAGTCTGTTTTTCTTTAATCTGCATTCTGAAAATACATGTGGAGTTTTTAATGAAATACAAAATTAACTCCTTCATTTTCTTTGAGACTGCGTGTCTTCATGCAGCTGCACTGAAGTACACCCTTATGGATAGTTGTCTGTGGATGTTTCTGACTTAGGGGTAGGTTTATAGCTCCCAACCAGGAAACCATTCTGATGCTTGCATCAGGAATACGTATAATTAAACTACTCAGCAGTTTCTCACAAAAAATGGGCGAAAGACTACCTGCTTAGAAACAGATTTGAGACAGAATTTATGCTGCTCTAACTTTCAAGATATGAAGTTTTGAATCATCAACATTTGTCAGGAATAAAAATCTTTGGATTTTAGCACATTCAGCTTTGAAACTGTTTCTGGTATGTGTATGTTAATTTTTCTTAGGGTATGTATTTAGGTTATATATCATGTAGGTACATTAATGTCTTTGTTTGCTGTAGAACATCTGAAAGCCTGAAGAAATCATAGGGGGTTTTTTAATCTACTGAAATTTAGTTTACACAATGAGTAAATGCTTAAAAGCAAAACGAACCAATCAGGAAGAGGAGGATCCATATTTCTCTCTCTTAATCTGTCCAGATTCACAGTCCCCTTCTCTAGTCATTAGAATTGTTACAAGTTTCTGCATCTTTAGGGAACGTTCAGAGTTGTCATTCAGTTTGTGCATATCCAGTCATGACAATTCCAGGTTGATTTTCGTTTAAAGCATGGAGTGCATTCGCATTTATTTTATTTGCCTAGTAGGAAGCTAAACTTGCTTCTTCAGAAATTCAGTTTCTCTAACACACTTACAAGAAAAATATTTTTTTTTCTCTGCTCCAAGTATTAATTTTTGTTTTGTGTTTTTTACTTGTCTTGTATTTGTCAATATACTGTGGTTGTTTTTATGCTGTAATCCAGATTAATTTAACAGTCACTGTTAGCACGTCGTCTTTGCACTCCTCTAGGCTTCATTTTTATTCATGTTTTGAAATATCCTTATGCTATTTTTTTAAAGAAACTTTGACATTAGCAAGCATAAATTGCTGACTATGTCGCATTAAGAGAACTCAACTCAATTAGAGGGTTTCGTATTTGTTCTGCAGCCCTGCAGATACCTGCTCTAGTCACTGATTTTTTTTGCCTTAAATTTTCTTGACTGTGCCCCAGGCACAGAGTTACAACTTACTCCTGTTCCGAAGGTTAATGTCTTGTATTTTGTCATTATACACTCTTGGGTGGGTGGATGGGGGGATTATTGCCTTAAAATACCTGTTTTAAAAAAGGGAAAATAAAGATGTGCTATGCCTTGAAATATAGGGCCTGAAAGATAAGGAAAATGAAGAGCTTGATATTCAGCTGAGAGTGTTTGATGAGAACAAAGAAGAAGACTTAATTGAACTGTCACATCGTCTCAATGATATCAGAGCTGAAATGGAATATCCTTTACAGAAATGGGGTTAGAACTTTTTGCGTCGTTTAATAACTTTATTTAACGTAAGTTAGGACACTGTACGTGCAGTTTGTGTCACAGTTGTTTACCTTGTCAGGGACTTTCTCAAGCAGATTTCTTTCCTCTTGTGTTTTGTTAAAAACTTATGTAGACAATTAGTACTTAAATTTACATGTCAGATGTAAGTCATGGGGAACTGAATTAAGTTTTCATAAATAAGTTTTATGATGCTAAATTCTGGCTATAATAATGCATGAAGATACACAGTTACACCCGTAGAAGATTGCAAGTTTAAAGAAAAATGAGTTTTGATAACTTAAGGTGGAACAACGTTTCTGGTGGGTTCTGAAGCACTGAAGATGCTTGCCATGTAGTTGTGCAGAAGCAGTAAATTCAGTTACCCAAGTTCAGAATGGTAGCTTTCAGTTTTTGAGAGAGTAGTAGCTGGTGCTTGAGAAGCAGTGGAAGGTAGAGGTAACCAATGAGAGGAATATAAAAGCACTAACGAGTAATGTTGTTGCATTACAGAACAGGTAATTACGGGTAATTTTCTTCTTTAAGAAATTAAAAAGATTGACTAGAGTGTATTTGCCTGACTGTCTTCAGAACGAAACTGAAAGCTCTGTGAAATATGTTTATAGGATTCTATGATAACAAATATTTAGTATAATTTTTGGGAGTAGTAATGAAACATCTTAATTGTTAAATGGGACAGTTTCTGTGGGTGATCTTAGTGGGAAAAAGATACTTACTGATAAGGATTAGTAGTTCAGAGTGCTGAAAGGTTTTACTTGAACACTATGAGCAATAGTGTCGAGGGAACTGGGTGTAGATGGATGTTTTGTTGTGTTGTGGGGGTTTTGTTGTTTTTTGTGGTGGTTTGTTTGAGTGTGGGGTGTTTTAGTTCTTTTTTTTTTTTTTTTAAAGTCCTTGTATTTCCTTAACAATGTTTGCACTGATGTGAATGAAGTGTTTCATCTGCTGTATAATATGTTGAAGGATACTTCTTCTGAAAACTACTTCTTGTCTATTCTCCAACATTTCCTCCTCATCAGGAGTGATTACTATGTCCGGTAAGCATCAGCTGTCAGGTTTGGTTTTTTGGAGGGGGTAGAGGGAAGAGTAGAAATCAAAGATCTGGTAAACTGAGTGGCTTGTAATCATGCCTGAATAGTTGCCCTGTAACGGATGTGTTGTTTGTCTTTCTGCCCATGTTAATCTTGAAAAGATCTTGTTATATGTAATAATGCTTATTTCAAATACTTGAACCTTATTCTAACACTCTTATCCCGGAATCTCTTAAGTCGTTGTGCACTTTTTCCTTTATTCAAGTTTGATAGGTTCATGGCTTCAAAGAATGTGGAAGTTAATTGTATAACTACTAACTGAAAATACTTCCACAGTGCCTTGAATCTTGTCTTCTCAATGCGAGGTTCTCTTACCGGCAGCTCAGTGTCTTGGCAAAGTACCACATAAAAAATCTTGCTTTAAGAAGTAGCTTTTTTGTTGTAAAGGGATGATAAAAACAATTGATATGCAAAATGGTACAATTAAGAATATTAATAACAAATAATCGGAGAAATCTTAGATTTTAGCAATTTTTTTTTGTAATTTGAAAGTTTGGAATATCATCAGTTTGAGCGTTTCCTACTTTGAGAGCTCAATAGTATGTGAAATTGAGATGTAACACCTTGCACTGGTATGAACTAATAATTCTGAGCACAAAATCCTCTAATCTTAGAGGTTCTTGGGATTGTTCTGTAGAGATGTATATCAAGCAATAAAGTTAATTATTAACTCATTTTCTAAGTAATTGAATAGTGGTACTGTTGCCAACGATGGAATTCACTGCTGGAAGTGTGCTAAATAATTCTTGCAGCATATATTGAAAATAATGAAGGTGGTTCTTTTATTGATTATTATCAGTCAAAAGATAAATGAAAAGTACACAATATTTTATGGAGTCGTGAACTTCTTCAGATACCCTTCTGAGAAAGTGAAAACAGTGTTATTTGCCAGAGTGCCACTAAGTCCTTTAACTTGATCCTTTCCCTGGCAGTTGTGTAATTCATGTAGCAGGAATTAAAGCTGCCCGTTTCCCCCGCCTCCATGTTGCATAAAGGTTTGTTCATGTTCTTACCTTGTAAAATGTGTTCTTTGTTAGACCTCAGTATTACAAGATAATAGAAGAATGCATATCACAGATAGTATTGCACTGCAGTGGCATGGACCCGGATTTTAAATGTAGAGGAAGAATAGACGTGGATTTGACTCATCTTATTGGTTTGTATACTATAAGCAATTTTATTTTCCTGAGGTGCATGTTTTTCTTTGGTTTCTTCGGTCTAAACTTGAATTGACTGTGAATTTTTTCATCTCTGGGAATAGGTGTGCTTGTAAGAGGAGGCCAGATTAAACTCTGCAGCCTTTGATCAAATGACACTGCTTCTCCAAATTTGTCTTAATAACCAGAAATCTTGTTCATAAATGCTGTGAACTTCATGTCGTTTACGAATATAAAAATTTCACTTTAGTATTAATTGTTAGTGGATTATATGGTTCATTCTAAGAATATTTTCATCGAATGCTTTAGGTTGGAAGGGACCTTTAAAGGTCATCTAGTCCAATGCCTCCTGCAGTGAGTAGGGACATCTTCAGCTAGAGCAGGTAACAGAAGTGCTTTGTGCCATTGAAAGAAGAATCTGCCTCACAGTCTGTCCAGGTTCTCCTTGCCAACAAACTAGTTCTACTAAAGGAAGGAAATGCTTCCTAATCTGGAAAGGAGGCTTTCTGAATTGAAACCTCAGAAGTAACTATTACTTCATACCAGGGTAAAAATCCCTTTTTCAACTCTTATTTAGCAGTAGATTTGTATAAAGGAGAAGGGCAAACTCAGATCTGTCAGAGACAGAAGTATTATGATGATTCATCTTCCTTGGTTCTGTGTCCTCACCACTTTCTTTTCATATTTACAGATTTTTCTCATCAAAATAATTCATTAAATATTTGGTCAGACCAACCTAGTAATTAACTGTACTTTTTGTCTTTTGTATCATGGGGTCATAGAGTAATTGTAGATAGAAGGTGCCTCAGAGCTGTAATACATGTCACCTGATATCTGTGCGGTATTTTATTTGATTTCTAGATGCATGTGTGGACAAAGCTAAAGTAGAAGAGAGTGAAAAGAAAGCAGCAGAATTTTCCAGAAAGGTAAGTCCTATTCATCACTCCTTTTAGGGAACAGAACAGAAGTCTGACAGGAATATTGTAGGCTTGTTTCACAGTAGAAACTTAGTGGAAACTGGGAAATAGTGTCTCTCACAGGCATTTTTACATTCAATGGCTCTGTGGGTTTGGGGGTTTGGGTTTTTTTGTTTTTGTGTGCAGGGCTCAGATTCCAGCTTACTCTAAAAACAAAAGCAGATGAGTAGTATTAGCTGTATGTATCTTTAGTTGTGCTCCTCTGCTGTAGGTGACTGCTGGGAAAAGTTCTGCTTGTTGCTATTTTGTCCTGAAATACTTGATTGTAGTTAAATACCTGAAGTGAGGGCATATGCTTAAAAGAAGGAGATAAAAAAGTGGGGGCTGTGGGGTATGTGCGGAATATTCACAACTCTTCATCTAGCTTTGTTTCAGAACCTGCAGAAACTCACTGAAAGGCAGTATCTTTCAGTGTTTGAGAAAGTGTTGACTCCGGGCACAGAGGTGTTACTGTTAAAATACCACTTTATTTCCCTGTAATGCCCATGGTAATTTATTATGTTATGAGGAAGAGTAATTTATTTCCTTATTATTCATGTTTAGGAACCTTATAGTGCATTTTGGAACCTGTTTTGCTGACAGATTTATTCTTCTGGTCCAGTTCCCTTTTATGAGGAACTTGATAGCTAATTCCTATTCTGGTGATGGGCAGTTGTAGTTTGTTTCTAGATACAGGAGAGATTAGACAGTTAAGCTTACTTCTGTAGGAAGAATTCCTGCTCAGTATAGTTCTTGTAATAAAATTTTTGGGGGTGTGTTTCTAAAGAAACTGACACTTATCCTATTGGTGCTGAAAGGATTGCTCTACAACATATTTTCTCAGACTACTTAAAGTAGTTTTACTGTAATTCTGTTTCCTAGATTAACAAATTACCCATTATCACAATCTCAGCTCATCACATCCTGTCCAAGGATGGGAAATACTGAATGCACTGTATTAGCTGCAATAGCACCGAAGTTCGTATACCATGTTGTTGTGTATTAAAAGCTTTCAAAATCGTGATGTTTGGTCTGGTCTAAGAAGCCTTTTGCAGGCCAAAAGGCAGCAGATGTTCTTGAACACGGTGATTACCAATTTCAAACGAGGGGTTGAATGGAGTCATTAGCTTTTCTCCAGTGTTAAATGCGGATGCATTTTTAATAGGAGTTGTGGTGCCTGAGCCTTATGGGGAGCAAATTGTTGTGAAGCTGTCCTGGCAGAGTTACCTATCATAATGTGCGTTGCTAGTGGCAGTCAACACATGTTCTTCCTAGTGATAGCTTGCTCTGACCTGGGGAAGAATGAATTACAGAAGCTTTTTTAAGATGGAAGAATAATCTCTTAAGCCTAGGAGACAGTAGCAGGATGAAAATAAACAGCAAGTTTCTCACAGTCATGGGGTAAACTGGCATTCAATTTTGTATGGTGACATCAAGACTAAGGGGATCACTGACTTGTTTGAATACCTCCGTTCCTATGTTACTTTATGGATGATACTGCTGAAGCTGCACACATCTCTCTTCAGATTCAAGCTCACTGTGTGAGATGTGTACTTGAGTTCAGTTTGAGAAGTGTGCAGTGTTCAGTTGTGGGGGAAAAACCTGGCATCAGAGCTGCATCAGAGTGGTTCTATGTCATGACTTACTGATGAAAGAAATTTTGTGGTACTAGAACAACATGTAGTGGAAAAATACTATTTTTTTAAGTTAAAAGTGCATCTATTGCTTTAGTTGTGGTATTGTTCAAGGAATTCCTAAAAGGATGGTATCTAGTGTAGGCATAAGTGGACACACACTTACGTGCTGGCTGATCGTTACAGTTTGATGAAGAGTTCACAGCTCGACAAGAGGCACAAGCGGAGCTTCAGAAACGAGAAGAGAAAATCAAAGAACTTGAAACAGAAATCAAACAGCTACGAACACAGGTAATAAAACTAAATCACAGTTAGTGATAGAATTTTTTTAAACTTGTTTTATGTTTTTAAGAATTGAAAAGAAATTACCCAGGAATGTATTTTCTCTATGGAGTTTGAAATGTATGTTATCGTTGTATTGATTCGTTATTAAGCCGGTTGAAACTACTAAGGATAGTTCATGGAAGTAACATTTTTTTTGAACAGTAGTATATTCAACATCTGCCACAGATAGGTGCTTTATTGAGGAAAACATTTCCTTAGGCTGTGAGAAGTTTGAATTCAGCCTGAGGGTTTTTTTTTCCTCCAAGTACCTGTTTATGCTTTAACATTGCTACTTCTGTATGTTTTCCAGAAGGTGTTTGTTTTGGAAGGCTTCATGCTTGAATTGCAAAGGTGGAAATCGTGATAGCTGTGCGTGCAGAGTATGCAAACCTTTCAGCGTGTGCATGCAACTGATAACTACAATTTTTTTTTTTTAACTCTGGATATCAGACTGTAGCCATTTCTAAAATGAATATTACAGTAACTTCACACAGGCTCGTAGGTAGATAGAACAAAAAATGCAAAACCTTATGGAAGTGGAAGGTGATACTGAATTCAGCAAAGCTGATTTCACTTGAGTTCATCTCCTCATGAATTTTGCTCACAAGCACCAAAACTGTATCTCCAAGCAATCTGTTCAGGATCACCAGTGAAGCAGAGAGGACAAGAAATGCTGCCTTTTGAGCTCTTACAACGTTTATTTGGTTTCTCTTGTTTAATGGCAACGAATTTGGTTTCAGACAGGTCTTTCATACCTTTTAGGAACCAACAGATACTATGGTTTGATCTTTTTGCCTCAGCCTAGCTTATTTCCTACTCCTTCAATGTTAGACATTTCTTTTTAACCCTCATTGTGGATATCTTAATACCCATGGTCTCACTTCCTGTTTGGATAAGAGGAAGAACAGCGTGTGATGTGCTGTAACCTGGTTGCCCTCATCCTGCTGTCGGGATGCTGGTCTTCTGCTGGCAAGTCCCCTGTGCTATAGCCTTACGAGAGCACTGGCCTTCTCATTGATGTAAGCGCATTACACTGCATTTAACAGTTGGATCACTGCTGGTTGTGTCCTTTGCCATCAGTGCGAGTCATTCGTACAACCTGTGCTCACTTATGGTTTCTTACTCTGTTTTCACACAGACGCTTCTGTTCATACTTCATTCTTAGCAATTTTAATGTTTGTTACAAATGTCTACAAGACGATGTTGCACTGAAATGTGACATTTTAATGTCCATTAAAGTCCATTTTAATGACTTTAATTTTTGCATCACAACTTCTGTAGTAGTTGATTGTCCAAAGAGTCACATGCCTTGTGCAAAGCCAATAAATGATTTTTAGTCTAATTAATTATTAAGCCTGATATAGTGATTCTGATACTGTTCAGATTATCGTTACAGCTCATACTAATGATGAAATTAAAAGTGATACATATGAAACTTTTAGGATCTGTGCCTTTTTTCTCAAGCATTATGCTCCCCATACAATATATTAGGATACCTATTTTTAGATTCAGATTTTTCTCAGATTGAATTTTTTTTTTCTTTACAAAGTCTACATCATTTAACTGGAAGCAGTAAATAATTCCATAGGGAAATAGTATGCAAATCAGATTAAATGTACAGTCTATATTGTATAATAATTTTGTAATAAAAAACTAGTAGAGGAAATAGAATATGAGCTCATATGGCAGTTTGTGCGTAGCTGCTGGTGCTGCTTTTTAACATAGTCTTGAAGGACAAAAATCTGAGGAATTCATACCAGGCTTAGGGACTAGGATCATGTTATCACTACAGAAACCTCTCAGATGGTTTAACATGTTGTTTCTCTTCATTGTTCCTTTAACGGTTTATTAGAATAGATGATGGCAATTGCTATTTCTTCCTATCCCTGCAGAAACAACTGGAGATTTAAAAGAAAGCATGATAATTTTGGTGGCGTCCCCCCTCCCCCCCGGGATGTTAGATAGTTATAACAACTGTGGTCCCATAACCTCTTGCACTGCAATAGCTGCTTCAGTGATTTCTGAGAAAAACTTTCCCCCAGCAAATTAGTAGTGTTAAAATTCAGCGTGGTTATAACCATCTCTGTTGCCCCAGCTTGCCAGGATATCCTAAGTGGGATAAATGTCTTGTGCATTGGTAAGAAATAAAATGCAGTTCTGTTCACTTAAATGTTACTGCTACTATTACATTTTCTTTAAAATGGAAACAATTTGTTTTTATAAAATGCTAGGTTATTCAGTTTACTTGGCAGTTTTATGGTACGTGGTATAATCTATTGTTATCGTTTCTCATTTAAATAAGAGAATGGTTGAATTTCTCACTATCTTGACTGGTTGACTACAAAGCATCCTAGCTGGTTCAATTTCATATTAAACCTCCTCCCCACCTTTTATATTTCAGGGTCCAGGCCTGACAGGTCAACTGACAGAAGTAGCACCATTACCTCCAATCCTACAGACTGAGACTGCACCACTTCCACCATCTCCACTGCCTGGTGTAGTAGTACCACCTCCGCCGCCGCTGCCTGGTGTAGTAGTACCACCTCCACCGCCTCCCCCACCTGGTGGAGTAGCACTGCCGCCGCCGCCGCCTCCCCTG
>NW_010426343.1:118794-141294 GCF_000710305.1 Buceros rhinoceros silvestris | reverse complement strand
CGCCGCCGCCCCTACCAGGTGCAGCAATACCTCCGCCGCCGCCTCTGCCTGGTGGAGCAATACCTCCACCGCCGCCTCTGCCTGGTGGAGCAATACCTCCACCGCCTCCGCTGCCTGGTGGGGCAGCACCACCTCCTCCACCGCCTCCGCTGCCTGGTGGAGCAGCACCACCTCCACCGCCTCCGCTGCCTGGTGGAGCAGCACCACCTCCACCGCCACCAGCTTTTGGAGGTGTTCCTATTGCTCCCTATCTGGTGATACCAGCATTACCACATGGGATGAAGGAGAAGAAAAAATACAAACTGGAAGTTGCAATGAAGAGAATCAACTGGTCAAAGGTATTACAATCCTTTTTTTTTTATTCCCATTGATAAAAAGTGGTTTTTGAGGAAGGAGGTGGCAACGTGCCAGGGTTTACATTAGATTGTTGCTAGTACTTATGTTTGAAGAATTCATTCCCTCCTTTTTATCCAAAACATTTTTTATGCAGTGATTGTGATTCAGTTGATCTTGGCTTTCAAAGACACCTGATGGTGTGGGGTAAGCTCCAAGTGTTTAATACTGCCATGAGCCCGTAACACCCGTGTACTGGGGATACCTGTAGCTAACAGCTCTCAACATGTTGGCCAGTGTTGTATAGAGTTAAATTCCTCATATTTTCAGCTGTACTTGGTATTTGACTTGCCAAGTGAGCCCTTCAAAGGTAAAATGTCTTGTTCAAAGCAGGTTAAGTTATCAAATGGTTAAAATCTTTATCAATCACAGTACTACCGCTTTCAGCAAAACACTGAGTTAAAATTTTGCTGGGTTTTAGGACAGGGGAAATGAATCTTGAAGTAGACAATTGGGTGGAAGACTGTTGGGAAGGCTGCTGTTTAGGACCTTTGACAGTCGAGCAGTTGACAAAGGACCTCGAGTAAAGGGATAGCTACAGCTGTTTGCTGAGTTGAAGCAGATGTGCCTGAGAAATGAGAAAGGATGTTGAAAAGAGATGTATGGAGAGGTTTTGCTTGAGTCTTCAGTTATGACACAGAATAAAACATGGTATAAATGGGTACTTGGAGTTTTGGAAGACAATATAAAGCACAACTCTGATTTTAGTTTTATCTTCTCTGGCTTAAGCAAGCTGTGGGAGCCCTAAGTGATGTTTTATGATTCTATTTTTTTTTTTCTTGTTTTTTTTTTTTGAGGACATGTTGAAAGTGAATCATGCTTTCAGAGACAACACCTTTGATATCTTCTCGTAATAACAATGTGTGGTTGCTCTGGTTATCTAGCTTTTAAAAGCCTTGCATGAAACTTAAACTTGACTAGCTTACGAGAAGGGTGGGAAGGCATTGGTGAAAGAATTTTTCCCAATTAAGAGACCCTGTACTTACCATGATAGTAAGTAAACAGCCTTAAACTACTAGAATTTTGTTAAGGGTAGATGTTTTGACATGAGGTTAAGAATTTATTTTAAGATCAGTCCTCTGAATAGAGACATTAATTTACTACAAATTAAAGCATCTAATTAAGAAATTAAGCGAGTTATTTTGTGTTCATATTTTTTTTGTTCTTGTGACATATTCAGGAAATTTGAAAGGGAATTTGCTTTTCATTGCCTCACCTGCCTGTCAGTAGTAGTTGTACTACAAAACACACTTCAACAGCTTTTGTCTTTCAGTGAGAAAGGCAGGTGTTTACCCTAAACAAGCTGCAAAACTTAGCAGAAGATTCTAAAGGCAACGATGTTAATAAACATCAGCTTTTATTGGAATTTTATTGGAATTTTATTGGAATTTTATTGGAATTTTATTGGAATTTTATTGGAATTTTATTGGAATTTTATTGGAATTTTATTGGAATTTTATTGGAATTTTTGAGGAAATTTCTACTAGAGTGAATCTGTAGCTGTCTAGTTCTGTGTAAAATTATTACTGCATTTGATTTACCAGTATGTGGTTTAATATTAAACTTGAGTTAGTGTCGTGGCTCTGTTAGCTGATGCTCTCCCCTCTCCTTTACTTTACAACTATGGTTGGTACTAGATAGGATAATGAATTTTTAATTGAGGTTCTTGCTGACAGAACGTCGTGTTTGATGTTTGACAGCTGAGTATCCCAGGAAGCAAATTCAGTGCCAATACTTCTTAAAAAGTCTGTGGGTTGCAGATTGCTGAGGAAGAGATTTCTTCCCAGGAGAGCTTTCGGAGAATGTGTGCCAGGCTCAGGGGTTTATGTAATGACGGCGGGAGATGGCAGTAGGTACCTGCGGTGTTTTCCTTCTCTTTTGGCCCTGTCGCGAGGGCGGGTCTGAGGGGACATCTGTGACTCCTGATATCTGTGCAGTGTGATCGGTGAGTGAACGCTCACTGAATTTCGTAGTTCTGCAGAGAGTTGCTTGTATTGTTGGTATTGTTGTTGGTCTGTATCAAAGCAGAGTGACGAGCTGTGATGACCTAGATGAAAAGACGGGCACTATTCTGTGAGTGGCAGTGAACACGAATGGTGGCTTTGCCCTAAGTTGCAGACATACATCCAGACCATTAGGAACATTTTAAAGTGGTTTTCAAACATAGGCAAGAGCATGCTGTTTCATGTGGAAACCTTCTAAGTTCCTGGTATCTACGTAGGTCTAAGTTGAGAGAATTCTGGTACCTGCGCTATCATGGTACTTGCAGGTTATTAATCTGAGCTGCTTATCGGTCGTTTCCAGGTAGCACCGTGCTAGAGGAGGATTATGGCCACTGGGAGGAGCTATGGGACTGCTCAAGTGAACTGTTGGGGCACCATTAACTTCCAGTGACCCTGAGCTTCTGCACAGTCTTAACACGGTTATATTTAAGCAAATTTCATTTTAAAAAAAATCTTAAAATATAAACATGTGTTTGAGCAGTAAACTGCAAGCTCAGCCTCTGATTTGCAAACTAACCTGTATGATCAGTTCATAGTTATCTCTTGCCTCTCAATTGTAATCGGTCACTTTATGACAAAAGTTACGCAAGTATCCAGGTGTGTGCTTGCATAAGTGTTGAAGATCCCTCTTGGATCAGTATAGTCACTGTTCCATCTCTATAAAAGAAATAAGTTTGGGCTACTAGATAATTGCATCATGAAGACTAAACCATCACGTCTTAAAGGCAGTTTGTAGTTGGCAGGCTTTAGTGGTGTAAAAGGTGTTAGATGTATTGAAGTTTGCTCTAGGAAAAAATACATAGATCACCAAATCATCAAAGCAAATCACAGGAAGAGCTGTATACGTTGCATGCTGTCTGGTTTGAGCTGCAGCTCAGGCTTGGACTTTAGTCTGCTACTTATTTGTCAAGGTTCTAAATCTTTGTACTACTAGTTAGTGTCTGACACTGTTCTCGAAAACCATATTCTGTGTCAATAATGTGTGGGTACCAAGAACTTAGTAAAATCAAATTGTAATGAAAATAAGCTCCTAAGTGGCTGCAGATGGTCACTGCTGACCATAGGTTGCAATTCAACATTGGACAAAACTGGCAAACGTGTGATTTAAATCGCAGGTTTTGAAATAATGCAGGGTTTTTTCAGGACGTTTCAGAGCGGGTGAAACTGCTGGGAAATTCATATGGCTGTAGATAGACATCTTTCTAGAAAGCTGGGCATCCACGTTCTCCTGGATGGAGCTGGGATGCCAGATGTTGCTCCTGGCTCTATCTTTTCAATATGAAGCCTCTTCACGGTTTCTATTTGCAATTCTTATAATCTGCATATAAGGATAAACCATAGCTTTCCTTTTTCATCGTTGTTAAGGGTCGAGGGCTGAGGTAACCACCCCTCGAATTAAATGCGGAATTATTGTACTACATGGAATAATTCTATCTGTCCATTTCCCAAAACAAGGAAGTTTTAGCTCAAACCAGGACAGTCATGGGGGGAGGAAATTAAAGTATTTAGGGGAGAAAGACCTTAAATCTTTGACTGTGGTTAACACCCATCCGTGTGCATTCTTAGTGTTGCAGTTAGGTATGACGGTGCTGGAAGCTTCAGGCCTGTTACAGACAAATGTAGATGAGGGTGATGTTAGAAGTAACTTAAGAGTGAGCAGTGAAATTAAATGGGTGAGGGTTTTCTTTGTTTACTTGCATAGAATTCTCAGTGCATTTCCAGAAAACTGAACAGTTTTTTGAGAATAAACATTAACTTTAGTGCTTCTAAATTTAAAAGGAATCAGTCGTGCTGTTCTCTGAAAATATCTATTCAAAATATCCTTAACCTCCTGCCAGCCACACCAGTATATTTTTAGAAGAAAAAATGAACTGTTTTAAGTAGCCTAGTTATATTATTAAAAAGAAACAAGAGTATATGAGTTGTCATACTGGAAAAGATGCTCATATTTTACTTGGAGGAATAAGGCATTACCCGATGTTGGAATCCACAAATTTGAGGTTGTATTTTTGCTTTGACATTCACCTAGCATACAAAATCTTTTTATTTCATGTACTCTTATTGTTTGAATTATACAATTTTGTAACTTTCAAAAATCTTACAGAGAATAAAGTTACTTCCCCTCCTATGAAATTGTTTATCGTCTGTTGAAGATATTTTACCATTGAATGTCCTTGTCTTCTTCCTGTTTAGAAGATTAGCCTATTCAAAGCTTCTATTATACAATTTTCTGGACTTTTTTTTGTCCTGCTTATCCTTGTTTTGAAATGGAGCCCTAATGTTTTAGAAATACATTTCCACTTGGGCTTTTAAGAAAATGTTTTGTGGCTACTATTTCAGGTAGCTTCTCTTAGGATCTTTGACTTTGAGATTTTTATGTTATCCCCTTTTATCTGTTTGGGTATTTCCATCTGGACTTCTTGCCTTAAGTTTCATCACAGATTTATATTTTGCCAGTTTTCTTGGGGGGTCACGAGGGGGGCTCAAACATATAGTTCTCTGCTGAAGCTGCTGCTTATCTTTGACTTGCCACTGCTTTGTCTGGTTAGGATAGTTTCACTCCTACAAATCGTTCCTTTTTCGTTTATTTGAGCACCTCCCTTAGGCAGGGAAGAACTCTGCTGTACACGTAAGTTCCACGGCTACGCTCGGTTGTCCTTGCTAAGTAATATCTGATTCTAGAGTCAGTTGTACCAGTTTTGCAACTGTGAAACATACCCATACTACTATCCTGTAAACCAGAGAAGAATAAGCTTTCCAGTTTATAACAGGTATTTGTCATTGCAGCCAATTGCACTGTAATCTGTTACGTTCCTGTGTTTATAGGAATAGTTTATACAGTGTACATCTGAGCACTGTGTACGACAATGGGGAGTAATGCAGATGGACGCTTGGCAAAGTGCTCTGGGAGCAGTGCCAGCGATCTCCTGCTGACTGAGGAGGAGAAAAGCCCATTTGATCATCACTTTTAAGGGACCACCATTTTGGGAATAAAGTTCCTATTGTTTAATTTAGTGCTTTTTGTTGTAACTGTGTTCACCATTAGTGTTGGATTCAGGTCGGTTTTAAAAATACCTTATCTGCAGCTGTAGTAAAGCAACTACACGTTAACAGATTGATCATGCAGTAAAAGGTGGAGGACCGATGTGAAAGTCTAGTGAGGCTTACAAATACTGTATTGCTAAATTTACTGCGTATCCTTTTGAAGTTAAATACCCCTTGAAAATTAATTGGCATTTAAAGAAACTTGTAAACAAGAATTGATAAGACTTTAAAAATTGGAAGAATGTATTTTGAAAAGAAAATAGATGTTCTTGATACCTGAAGAGTAAAAATAGTCTTTCAGCTTCTATATTGCAGCGTACTTTCCTTTTTTAACATAGCCAGTATCTAATAAAGTACTGTAATGCCATCTGTGTTTACATTTGAAAAATGGAAACTATAAAATAAGTGATATTAAGTATAAAATTATTTCTCGGGTTTAAAAAGATAATTCTTCCTACGGACTTGATGTTGGGTCACTGAAAAGTCTACACTGACACATAATTTGCGAAAAAGGTATTCCAGCCTCTGGCAGTGCAGGAAAGACTCTTCCCTCTCCAGTTCTCAAGTAGCAGGGGTGTGTATCAGTGGTGAAGAATTTGGGAAGTGTCTAGAAGGTAATGGTGGGAAAGCTAGAATCCTTTCAGACCCAGACACTAATACCTTACCAAGCCTGTTTGGAAAACTTGAATGGGAGAAATATAATAGAAGTTGTTGTGTAGTCTTGTGTAGTTCATCTGATTGTGTTTGGTCAGGGAGCATCTTTAAGAAAACACAATACTTGGAACATTCCTGAACTTAACCGAGTTTGATTGTCATGGAAGTCTAGTAGCATTGGCTTTAGCGTAGCTATTGAAAATACTAATTACTAACTTTGCAGATGCTGTTTTTGTTTCAGATTGAGCCTCAAGAGATAGCAGAAAACAGCTTTTGGGTAAAAGCTGAAGAAGATAAATTTGAAAACCCAGAACTGTTTGCAAAATTGGCGCTTACCTTTGGAACACAAATGAAAGGTACATTCTTTTACTTTGCATTATCCTTTCATTAAGCTTAAAACTATGTAATGAGAGTCTCTTTTATACTTTGTGCAACACCATGAAATTCATATAATGGCTTTATAGCAGGCAGATTATTTAAAACATGTTTTTATAAAGCATAGCAGTCTATTACAGGAATTGCTCCTCCCTCACTTTACAGCACGAGAGGAGGAACCTTTTGTAGTAATACCTCTTAAAAGTGCAGGGTATGTTGCAGACATGCAAATTTTCTTCAGATTAAACTCTATGTAAGTTTAAATTCTAATTCTAAAATCATGCTCATCTGCATTAATATTCCTAGCTGCAGGAACTGTAAGTTGTCAGGTTCTTTTAGATATTCTACATGTGGAGGGTTCGTGCGTAGCAAAAATTTGCTTGCTGTATTCCTCTGCTAAATCAAAATCCTTTTTAAGTGTGAATGTAGCAATTACAATATGCAGTTGAATCACAAAATCATAACTACAGTATACTTACAGTCTTGATTCAGGAATATGTGGGTTGAAACCATAGTTCTTTTCAAATTTCTCATGTTTGTGTCCTTTGCTTTCATTTTTTTTTTAAGTTGGAATACTATATGCAGCTCTCTTTTAAGAAAAAAGAAAAGTCTTTAAATATGATCCTTTAGTATTTAAATTTATGTTGTGTGATCTTAGAAACATCCTCAAGTTATATACAGTTAAACTGCATTGTTACTGTCACTAGTGAATGATAGTAGGTTAGTTTTCAAAGGGTTGAATGTGTGAGTACACACTCACTCTTAAACCGTTCCCATACTACCACAGGAAAGTGTCAGATAGTCCACAGATTTTTGTTGGAACACTGAGAAATGGGTCCGTTTGACTACTAGAGAGAACAATACAGTGAGAATAAAAACTGCTGGAGCTTTCTGTCGAGTGTAACTGAGCCTGCTCAGTGTGGCATGTAAGTAGCTGTTCTGCTGTTGGTTGTAGCTGGAAAAAGTCATTAATTTCTCAAACGATTCCTTTGATAGCAGATACGGCGATAATATCTGTATCTTGAGTTGGGAGTGCAGTTACTAACAACTGAATTTTGGGTATGATTTTCATACTTTCACAGCATCTCAGCTCTTCATGGTATTCAAATGGTCTGTGAGTACTCCTGAAGCTGCATACAGGCTCTTCAAGTCTTTTCATTATTATCCGTGGTTAATGGTCAGATTATCAGTATTTCATATGCGGCCATTTGCCAGTAATTACTTCCAGGCACTGAAAAGAAACAAGTACTGTTGAAGTACCATTCAATAATAACTTAGGAGCTAATGACGAAACCCAACAAATTAGGGCCCAAGAAGTGGTAGGTAGTGAAAGAATGAGTTCCTTATCTAGCTACAAATCTTTTCTCTGTTTATCAACCAGTTAGAATAAAATATACTTGAAGGATGTGCAGTTCTTGAAGGTAGATGAAGTCAGATGTATCAAGTGTTCATAGGCCAAATCTGAGAGAGCAAACATGTACTTAAGATTTTGAAGTGAATTTGTGTACTCACTGTAAGCATTTTTGTGCTGCTGGGTTTTTTTACTTGAACTTCTTTGGCTTCGTGAATTAACAACAATTCATGTGATGCTTTCTATTTGAACTATAGGGAGTTATCTGTTTTAATTTGAACCACTATAATGCTCTCACTTCTGTCAATTATTTGAGAATTTTTATTACTTCACAATGGAGTTGTATTGCACACAGACGTTTGTGGTGTCCTCACTGTTTGAATTTCAGAAGAGCGAGCAATGTATATTGAAAAGTTAACTCAGGTTAAGCAAGGTCTCTCAGAGGACCATAACTTTTCTGAACCATTTCTTGAGTAGATTCCTTGAGCACTTTCTGAATATGTCTTTTTCTGTGCTCTTTTGAAATCCCTTCAAAGAGTTCGTCATAGCCATGTTTTTCCTAAGATAAATACACAGTTCCTTCACTTGGAGCTTATGCTCTTTTCAGTAGTCACTGAATTTCCGCCATTAGTATTCTGCTTTTACAACACTTCCCACTTTCTGGTCTAAATGTTCAGATATTACAAGCAGTATTACAAAAGCATCATCTGCGCTTTGATAGATTCTTGGCTCGTAGCTTTGCAGTGAGGTTAAAATGATGTGGAGTTCATCACTGGTTTTAGCGTGATGGCAAGACAGGAAAACGTTTAAGGGAAAGATCCCCTGGCAGCGGATAACACTTACAATGGAATGAGACACCGATCTTAATAAAAACGACAAGCTTCTGCTTTGAGCCGAATTCTTTCATCAGAAGTCTGAAGAAATGTTTCTGAATTCCTGAAAAGCAGCTTCATTAAAAATGCTGAAAAAACCCTCTTGAAATTTTGACATAGCTGTTGGTTTCATATGGGAAGAAATTCTTGTTGACGTACTTGCACAGTTCTAAAACTGAACAGCAGAAACTCTCCAAATAGCTCACTGTGATGATAGCCTTGCAGATATTTTTCCTGTTCTCCCTTATGTTGTTCTCAGTTAATGACTGTAGAAAATAACATGCCATAACAAAGGATGAGAAGGCTGTTAAAAATGCTACTAGATATTACCCAGGATATTAAAATCTTATTTGACTGACTAGAGAAAGTCAGTATTGTCTGTCTTTGAGTTCAAGTTTTAAGAAAAACTTGAAAACCTACTAAAACCTACTAAAAATCAAGAAGAGTCTCAGAGCCTTTAGTTGCAGCACAGGCTCAGATAATTGCATTCCACCAGCAACATTTTTCTGCAACTGCTATCTGCACAGGGAAACATTAAATGATATTCATGATTCTTCCTCACCTTTTGCCTTAACAGCCACAGGCAGCTCATTAATCCTCAAAATACTTGTTTCAGGTATAATCTAGGATAAAACTTCTCTTCTGCTTTAGTCCCAGTTCTTGGTGTGGTCTCCTCCTATAGTGCAGGCAAATTGTAGAAAGACAAATAGAAATGCATTTTATATTCTCTTGAGCACAGTCAGCACGTAAAACAAATAAATGGGTGAGCGGAAGCAAACTGACAATTGCCAAAAGCCATTGTGATGACTTAGTGTTTACGATCTTGTATTTCATGGCCTTTTGGAATGCTAGTGGGAAGAGTAACTGAAGTAAAACAAATGATAGCACTTATTAAAAACTTTGCAATTCCATATAGGCTGTAGCACTCGAGTTTGATTAAATCTCTGAATTCCATTAATGATTCTCTGGCACGTAGAGAATGAAACTTGGAGGTTTGTCTTCATTTAACATGGCTTTGGTTCAAGACTCTGCAATAACAACTTAATGTTGATTGTTGCCTTGCTACCCAAGTACCGCCTGTTTGCAAGGAAGCAGACAAAGCTGCAGGAAGTGGCACTTTGGAGACGAAAAGTGTGCGTGGGGAAGTCACAATAGACACTTCTGAAGCACAATTTTCATTAGTTAACGGCTTACTGCATTCATCAGTTAGCTGCTTGTAAAATCTAAGTGTGTTTGATCACAGAGCACCAGGAACAAAAAGGAATGATCCCTGACTGGTAAAATATTTTTACGTCAAATATACTTAGATCCAAATTTCCTTTTAAAAAGTATGCATAAGGTTAGATCTGTGCTTGCTTAGGTATTTAATACTGATGCCCCATGAATAGGTAGAATTTTTTAGTTAGGTTTAACTCAGTTATCAGCACTCAAACTGCAGGATTTGGTCTAAAGATCAGTTAGCGAGCACAGTGATGGAAACCTCTGTTGTACAGGGAAGAATGGAAGCATTAGAAAGTATTCCCTCTTAGCCTTACCAGGACTTTGAGATCTCGGGGTTTGAACTAAGTTAACTGAGATATAATTATCTCTGTCTCAGTACTGTCTGCAAAGATTTTCTCCATTTACTTTCAAGAAAAATACAGATCCAAATACTTTTTAAGAGTCTCTGAATAATGAACTCCAGGGTTCAAATTTTCATTGAAGGTATTAGAATAGTGTTTTGAGCTTGGAAATGTGCTTCCAGATGCCAAGATGGAAACAATGGCTATAGCCTCACAGACCATTTTGGCAAGGAAATGCTATTCCAGATCAGGCCCACTTTAAAATGAGTGGCCAGCTGTGGTGGTCGTCAGTGAGTTGGGTGCTATTAGGAGGTTGGACAGTTTCTGCATTGTGGGTGGCAGTGAAACACATAGATGCGTATTTCCTTGTCTAGCTGTGCAGAGGAAAAGAATAAAGATGGTATCAGTTTCCAGGTGGTTAGTCGTTTTCTTTTTACACCATAATTTCCAAGAAAGGATCTGATATAATGCAGAATTGATGAATCATGTGTTGCTTCAAAGTGAAAACAGTGATTTTGCTGGTGGAAACATGCATCATCCTTTTACAGTCTTCTGAGTCATGACTTGAAAATTTCAGGCTCAAAAGTATTTGGTTTGCAAAATAATCTTATCATGGATTGATTTGTGTTTTGATATTTAAAGAGCAAGAGGAAGGAATTCTGTTGAGGTATTGTTAGTTCAACCTTATCTTATTTTTAAAACAGTTAAATCTTACCTGCAACAATTCTTCAGACAAGTTTTTTTGATAAGTAAGATAACCTTAACATCATGAGGTTTTTTACTTTTTAAAACTTGTGTGATAAATTAAGCTTTGTGTCATTGCATAAGTATTTTCTTAATTTAAAAAACAAAATCCTTTCCAGTTTTTGGAGTATGAAAAAAGTGTGAAATCAACTCAGTGAACAGTCCTCCTTAGCTGAATGACACAGTATTTCTTCACTGAAGAGAGGAGATCCAAGTCATCAGATAAATGCATCTTGCCCTTGTGAACCCGTTATGTGATCTTAAGGCATTAATTTCTGTTAATACAGAGTGAAATAACAAGGTGTGTTGTCAACTAAAAACGCCATTTTGTTGATGACTTTCGATGGTGCCACTATCAATTTTAGAAATTAAAAAATTACTCATTTTTGACTAAATAAATGATAGTAATTTTCTAGTGAGGGAAATATTGTAATGAAGCTGAACAAGGATTTATGTTTATTGTATTAACCCAGTCCAGTAATACGTTTCTGGAAGCCTGGACTACTGGTTTTTGTTGCGGTTGGGGTTGCATATGTTTGTATTTCTGTGTAACCTCTTTTAAAAAAAACCCCAAAACTAAAATGTAGTGTTTGAAATGTTAGTATTCTTGGCAAGAACCTACTGAATAGCAAACCTTTGAAATCATTGAAGCAACTCATATTATGTTGTTCAGCTAGAACATTCCTTTTCTAAGTTTTACTTTTGTCCGTTAAGTGACATCAAATTTTAATTTGGTTACTGGTGTGAAGGAAAAGAGCACCATCAGCAGCAGTGAGACCTCTGCAGTGCTTTGTAGAACGTGATCTCAAGAATTCCCTGTGTTGGTGTTTAATTTTGACTCTTACGGGGGGTGTGTGTGTGTGTATATGTAATTGTATGATGAAGGTAAAAGCGAAGGATTAAGGTAGGTTATGGCTCTCCAGATAAGTCGTGATACATCATATGCTTGGGGCCTCAGATAACATTGTAATAATGTGACAATACTCAGTGTATCAGACCTGTTGCTATCAAAATCACTTTTCACTGTTTGATTGATAGTCTAATTGCAAAACACTACGAAGTAAGTTAATGCCTTCTCCCTAAAGGATCGTGTTGATTCCTGGCTCTTGTAATTCAGGTTGTGTATTTTGCCAGTCAAAAATGATAGTGGTGCTCTGAAGAAATTAATTATGCGTACAGGAGATCTGTAAAGGTAGTAATTAGTACATAATAGTCTGTAACTACTGGGATTGTTCCAGTACAGAATTCATTATCCATCCAACCTACCCCAAGGGAAAACTTCTTGATCAGGGTTCTGTTGCTTCTTTATGATTATGCTTTTAAAATACAATTCAACAATTATTCTGATATGTTTTTGAAATGGAAGTAAGGTTTTAATAGCTGAGCTGTATATATTGTTATGGGAGTGTGAGTGAGAAGGATCAAGAGAAAATGCAAACTTGCACATAAGCTATTATTGAACAAAACATGAGCAAAATAGTCACAATTTTATTTTTATATGTATAGTGTAATAATATATGCATAATATAAAATATATTAAATAGCTTCTTTTAATATAGTCTTGTTTTACTAATTACGGTATGAAAACCGAGGTGGCTGCCAAGTCCTGCCTTTAATATCTCCCTCTGTGAACAACTTTTAGGACTCATTAGTAGGTCCATTTAAAAATATTAGTAGTCATGAAAAAGTAGTAAAATGTTGATAGGATTATCTAAAATTTAGTCTTAACTTGTTCATGTTTTGGGTCAGTGCCAGGAATTTAGTATCTAAACTCGTTTTGTTGGTTGAGGAGGAAGAGGGTTGAAATGAGCAACCGAAAGTTTATGGACGTGTTGTTGGAAAAATTGAAGGGATGCTGTAGCAGACACGCCAGAAAAGCTAAGAGCAGTCCAGGGAGACAGCATGACTTCTGAGGAAGACACGGCATATGAATTGATGAGGTTAAGAAAAAGGCAATGTTTAAATAACACTAACTACAGTGGTATCATCAACATCCTCTTTTGCCAACATTAATAATAATGCTTCTTTGAAGGGGATAAATGGTTTCTTTTGTAGGCTGTAAAGGTTAGACTGTAAGCAGCTGAGGAAACTGCTTGTGCAGAGCTGTAAGCAGATAACAACGCTTATCCAAAGGAGCTTTTAGTAGACGTTAAAAGGTAAATGTTCTTTTAAAATTTGACAGAAACAGTGAGGGGACTGGCTTTCAAAATAATTGAAGGTGGAATACTGGCTCTTACTGCACAGAGATGTTATGGTGTATGTATGCAGGTATTGCACTCAATGCTTTCCGGAACAAAAAGTATATAAAACTTATATGGAGACTTCAGCACTTACTTATACTTTATCAAAGCTCGAAGTCTAACCCAAATACAACAAACTCCACTATTCCGGTTACGTTGACATTTACAGTCAAACTTCTCATCATCCACTCCTTTCTTCTGGTGTTATGCTCACCCATCCTATGTCACCCTGAACAGTGAAGGTCAAATGGTGTCACAAGTCATCAGCGTCCTGAGTTCTTCACCTCAAGTTGTGTGATCTTACAGTGGAGATTTTCTCTTTAAGTTTGCTTTGGAGTTGTTCTAGCATGCTGGTGAAATACTATTTAAAAGATATTAATGTTTTGGTTGGGTAGTAAAACTTTTAAAGTTCTTTGTCTGCCAGTGATGTGATGTAAATATTTCAAGATCGATTCTACCTCTGTGCAGAAACCTTATATTCCCTGCTACTCTTGACTGACGAACAATATGAACTATGCAGCACTCTGTCAGCCCTTCCTTTTTGCTTGACATAATGAAACAAAACTTTTTTTCTCCCCACTTAAAGTGTTTATCTTTCTTTTCAGCTACTTTTTAGTAAAAAGATAAGTAGCAGCCAAAGAATAAGGTTGGTGCACCCTTAAACTTGAGGGAAAACTATCTGCGTTCATTTACGTTTGGCACTATAAGGAAAAGGGGTTAGTAAGAACTTTTAAAAAATGGGTCAGAATGTGAATATATTAAGATTCTCAGATCGAATCCACCTGAGAACATAAACTTTTACAAGCTTTAAATGGACTCGGTTTTGGCCACAATTCCTGTAACAGCTGTATTTGTAGGTGAGGCAGCAAGCTGCAGTTTATTACAGACATCTCTAGCATTGAGCACAGACTGGTTGTACTAGCTCAACTCTATGCGTTGCTTCTGAGAAACAGTAAAACCCCCCCCAACTCCTACCGTATTTGTTTCTGGATTGCAAACTGCAGGTGGCTCCCTTGGTCTCCTGATTAATTCAGGATGTGTGTTTGTTTCCTTTGCCTCCTCGCCCTCTCCTTTTCAGAAGTGTGTGATTCCAAAGCAAAGGAAGATACTGCTTTGCAGTGTAGGGTCACCGAATGTTTGTGTGTCTTGCAGGAGTTTAATGTCGTTAGATTGCTTAGGTAATCCGTCTTCATATCTCAGCTTGACGTAGAAGTGAATCAGGCTGGTTTGTTTTCATCTTTCAATAGATTTGAAATTGTTGTTCTTTTTCAACAACAAAATAAGTTCAGGTGTCATGAAGTAAAAAGTGTTACTAGTTTGCCATTTTTCATCTTTTCCTTTCCTTCTCAACTGGATTTATCCAGTAAGTAAATTGGCTAACTCAGGAATGGAAAAAGCTTTGCATTGTTTAAGTAAACTGATGCTTGAAATTATTACCACTTAGCATAGATTTATATATATTTGTATTTTTATCTATTTGAAATGCATTTTTAAATTTTGAAATGATCTTAGATTTATTTCATCAATGATCACAGTAAATACATAAGAATATATTTCTTGATTAAGGAAAAAAAATTGTATGTATTACCAATGAAATAAAAGCTTTTCTGCCCAGAAGCGTCAGGGGCAATTTGTACCAGATAGCAAGACTAGGTATTGTTATGTTTAAAGTACCAAGAGGAAGAAGAAGGGTGAGGATAAAAAAAGCTGATTGTATTTACCACTAATTCTGTGAGATAAAACATGGTGCTGTATGATGACACGTACAGATAGGCACTTCTCATACAGGACTTTGCTGATGCTATTATTTCAACCACAGGTTTTGCCTGTGGTGGACTAATGTGAGGGAGCACTGATATTTTGTGAAGACTTTCTTTTGAAACAATCAGGAAGTTTGAAATATTTTAATTTATTATCACTTTGGAACTGAGGAATTATTGTCAACACATGACAGTGAATGAAGAATAGCTGAGATACATAAATCTATCTAGGCTTTCTCAGAAGTTAGATCAGTCTCAGTTGTGTTATTTTTGTTTTGTCTATTGTCTTGTTTTCCTGTAAAACCTTATATAAATAATAGTTTCAGAATGATCATGCCATAGGGTTGAGCAGATGCAGGAATTTTACTGGAGATCTTGGCTGAAGTACAATTTATGTCTCTTTCAGGACTCTGCTTTTAAAATCTTTGTGGTATCTTCTTAAAGGAAAATACTAATGAGGGACAGGTCAGAGAAATGCGATTTCCATAACTCCCCAATGTGTTACTCCTGGATCTTGCTTACTTTACATGTGCAATAGTTAAAGTTAGTATTTTTTCAGTTATTTTATCAGAAGGATTTGGATATTACCTTGGTTAGCAATGCATCAAGAACAATACTAATTGCAGCTTCAGAAAAGCAAATATAAGTAGTTTGTATGTGAATTGAATTATATTCTGAATAAGAAACAGATGGGAAATAGTTTGAGGTCCAGAATATTTAAAAGTTAATTGCTTTGAGGTATATCATAACGTATTCCACAGAATTCCTGCAGAAATCAAGTTCATTTTCAAAATCCGCATTAGATCTCTTCTGAATCCAGGTCAAATGTTCTTACGTAGAGGTGATTTCCTCAGCGTTAGCTTAATTAGCACTGCTTAACCCTTTGGAAATGCACTAGGTCAAGTTAGTTTACCCCACTGGAGACTTTAGGAGCAAGGGTACAAGCTAAGAAACGCTGCTAGTTACTTCTGGCTGTATTACTTCCACAGATACTCACTGATTATCTGCCATTTTAGTGTGAAATTGAGATTGTAGAGGATGTCCCCTGTGCATGTGCTTCCTCCAGGACCATCATCTGGTTAAGAAAGTGTGGAAACAAAGTGTTTCTGAAGAGTTTTAATAAAGAAGGCACTGCTGCTCAGCTTTAAGTTTAAATCAGTAATTTTGTCAAAAAGCTTTAGCAGTAGAATTTAAGGAAGGTTATTTTCTGTTTTCAGAAGTATTGCAGTTCTACTATCAGTTTTTCTACTTAATTGAAGTAGGATAGTTTTGCCGCTTGAGTAAGTTTAGATATTTGTTGGTTTTCCTTCAGTTAACTCTGGGAACCGCTCGGTAAATTAAAATTTGTAGTAAATTAACAAACCTCTCTTGTAGTATTTCATTCACAAAGATCTGATTTTGGAAATGCTAAGAACTGATTTGCAAAAGGTGGGGTTGGGTTTGGGGTGAACATTTTGTCTTAAAGGCTTAGAAGGAAAAATTAACGGAGTGAAAACAGCTGTGTGTTGTCTTAAAAGATCTGTTTTATGTGTTTTTTAACAAATGTTGTGACTGAGCTGTCTTAGTTATAATATCTTAAATTTTATTGGTAACTTAATTCATGCATTAATTTGTTAGATCCAAGTTGTTAGAATTTAGAAATTAAAATCTTAGAGTAAAGGTGGAAGTGTCAATTTGTACTACAAAGAAGAGTCAAGGAGAGGTAAACTCATCAAGGGGTGAGTTGTTTTGGTGTCTCAGAGGTCCCCATTAGCAAAGAGTAAAGATTACGGCTTTGTCACACCCAGCCGAGCGTGTGTTACCCACGTACCCAGGTTTGGAATTCCAGGCAACTGTGTGCTAACCGTGTTAGCATTAGTACACCCTGTACCTACGGTATGCCTTGTTTTTCGAAGGGAAGTAGGGGTTTTGTTTGTAGCAGCTTTATAAAATACAGCAGAGGAAGAGAGGTGGTTTTGTATTCTGAAATGTCTCTTTCAGTCTGCATGATGCAGCGCTTGAATAAACTGTAGCACATTTAACGAGCAGATGAGGACAGAGACACATGTACTAGGCACACCAGGGAAAGGGAGTGTGTACAAAGACTAATTAGCATGAAATATGAATACATTCAGGAAGTCTTGATCCATAATGCTCTTAGTATTTTTTCTATGAATTTGATAAAAAGAAATTCAGAAGCTGAACTGAAAAAAGAATCTGTTGAAATGAAAAACGAAGAAGATTTTGTTTGTTTTTAAACAAACAAATCTCTATTCCTTGAATAAAACACATTCAGTATGAATAGGTGAAGAGATTAGACTGCAAAGAATGCTCTCAGTAAAGTCAAAACAAAACCCTCAAAGATACTCTTCTTCAAATACTTTTTTTTTGTAACTTCATTTTTTGCAAGAGAATATAAGTTAGATACTGGAAAAATCTATTTAATTTGAAGCAGTTATGCAGAACATGATTAAATAGCCCATTCCATGGATTTTACTGTCATTTTTTGTTAAATGAACTGTTAAAATTATCTGTTGTGGACATTTTGCTAAAGTCTGCCTTATCTTTCATGTGTAACAATTTATATCTGTCGATGTACATAAAATGCACTGATGATGGATTGGAGGTCAATCACTTGTCACTTCTAGATCTGTCTGGAATGATTCTATGCAGGATGGTTTCAAAACAATGGCTTTTACCATTTAAAAAAAAAAAAACAAACCCACAACAGTGGCTTTTGCCTTCGGAGGTGTTATCTGTAGCTGTAGCTCTGTTTTCTGGGAACCTCAATATTCTAAATGAAGCTCCATATCTGGTTACACCTAGAAAGCTGAGTTGTGTCATGTTGATTCTTCAGCTGAAGTCAAGTCATGAGGCTGGCTGTGGATTTGTGACCCAAGAGAAAGTGGGAGTAGAAAAAAAAGTCTGAAAGAAAGGCTGGAAAACAGATCAGTTACCAGGAAAGCATGCGCTGACTATTTAGTACACTATGCACCTATATTTTAATGCCCTGAAAGCTTCCAGCAGAGTTCCAGGAATAACAGTGTATTTGTTTAAATAAATAAAACCCCACCGTGAACAAAGATGTAATTATAAGCAAAAATTATGATCTGCCTTGTAAAATAATTTTAAAGTCTGTGTTAAAGAGGTGTTCCCATCCTTTAGCAGAACCACAGCTAGTACAGACTGCGTTACTTCCTAAGGGAACTCCCTCTCAAATTTCTCTTATGTGAAGTACAACGTGGGTTTCTCTGTTGGAGTGTAAATGGACACAGTTGGTCTGATTTGCGGCCAAGTTCCAGTTACATATTCTGCTGACCCGCAATTAGGCCATATTTACAAAAAACCCTCCCATCTCCATGCCTGCTGGTTTTCTGTGCAAAACTGATTTTTCTTCCTTTGTTGCTGTCCTAAACCACCATAAAATTATTCCTCATCTGCTTTTGAGATTGCAACTTCTATCTCGTTGATGGTTGTTTCATCTGTAACGTTTTTGGGAGATGATTTGAACAGGGTATTTGCCATGGCAAGAATTTCTGCCGTATGTGCAGAGTAAAGATAGTCTCATTATCTATGTGACTAAAGGTTCTTTGGAGAGAGGTGCTTTGAAAACCTATCTAAAGGATTAAAAGTCAACAACCACGCTATTAAGTAGCTAAATTCATTGAGGAATTGAAAATTACAGGTACACGGGCATTAACACAGATAAAAAGCTGGTAATTTTTTTTAATTATTTGTTGACGATCTCTGAAGGGTGTAAAGTTGAAATAACAAATTTTTTTGTGTTCTGTAAGTGCATTTGGTGCAGTCGTGAGAAACTGAAATTTCTCTGAAACGCCATTCTTTCAGAGACTTTTCTGTTCTGTAAGGTGGGAGTAGATTTCTAGAATCCCATTACTGAGTAATTTCCCCATATGACGAGGCAAGTAAATAAGGAATTTAGGGCTGAAAGCCTTTCTAAAAGCAAAAAGGGCACATGGTACACTGGCTGATTTTCGTAAATCGAAGTCTAATGTGTCTGCTTAAAACTGTCAGTAATTCTAACACGAAGGTTGCAGTAACCTGTGTATTGTCACTGACGTGTAGACACAAAGCTCTGTGCCTGTCTGTGATTGGGGCGAAAGGCGGCTTGTTGCAGGTGACGTGGAACTCGTTAGGCTTCTTCGATACCAGCCACCACAAGGCAGTGGTTTCAAACGTTTGTTTAAGGAACATTGATTTCTCAACATTTTGTAAATAAGTTGCTATTCATATTTATCGGTTATCAAAGCGGTGATTACCAGTCAGTGACACGGGGCACTGGTTACTGATTACAGCAATGAATGGAATCTATTAAAATGATAATTTTCCCAATTAGTTTTAATATGATCCTTTTCCCTTGTGAAGTTAAGCTTTGGACCTGATGCTTAGGAAAACATCTCTTTAAGTTCTGCTGGCTTAATAATACAGTAAATACCAGCTCATTACCCATTTTTTAAAAAACCTCTAAATTAGTAGGAGAATTCTTTGGAGTAAACGTTAAATCACATCTCTCAAGTACTAAGGCACTGGAAAGGTAACATCGCGTGTTTCACTGCGTAGGTCAGAGCATGTAACCAGAATGTGCCACAGTAAACTTCAGGAAACCTACCGTAGATCTAGAAAATGGCAAACAGATGGAGGGGTTTGGGATTTAAATATGTGCATGTGAAGCAATTTTTCTTGCATGTTTGTTTAAAATCTTCATAGTAGAGAAATATTTTAGAAAGGGAGATGATCCTGGGATGTACACTTGGAAATGTGTTTTCATGTTGAAATATTTAGGCAGGAGCTTTGTATGTCAGATATCACAGTGAAGGAGGAAAAGAAATCAGTTCAGCACTTCATTTTTGATACAGTTTTAGTTTGTTCCATTAAACACCAATATCTATTTAACTTGACTGTATAAAATGACTTTTGGATCTTGGGATCTCTTTTTGTAGCTTCATTATTTCTAAGATTCCTTTGGAAAATGTGATTCCTTAAAGGGAATCCTTGGGAGAGATGTGCCTTTTACAAGCTTAATCAAGGGGAACTATTCATGTAAAGATTTTTTGTTTACTGAACTCATCATGGTAATAACAGAAAAGGAGTTCATGAAAATCTTGATAAAATATGATAGCAGTTTTTTGATATATCGTTTTACTTTTTTTTTTGTCTGAGTCTTGGTGCTTTTCCTTTGCTTTTGGAAGGTTTATGGATATCAGGCATACCAGTTAGAACCTGGAAAATAATTATAGCTATCCTGTCTCTCAGTTCTGAGGTTATGATGACCTAATATCAGAAGAAAAAATATAACTGGAACATGCAACTGTCTAAATTAGAAATACTGTTACAGGCAGCATTTTATTTTTATAGGAAAATGTCTTCTCTGACCCACATAAAACTTAACTTTGTACTTGTAAAATGCATTGATTGTTCTTTTTAGTTTAGTTAAGCTCTAATATATTGGCAGCAGCAGACATGTAATGTCTCAGTGCCTGGTAAAACCCACCGAGGATAAGTATCTCTTTGGAGTGAAACCCAGCGTGTTCACGTTAAGCCTTGCAGATGTGGAAACACTGGCAGTGGCAAAGGGAGAAATGGAGTTGGACAGTCCTGAGGCTTCTTCCAGGTAACTGTTAGTGAGGGAGCGTGAGAGAAGAGTTCGTGGAAACAGCTGTTAGCTTTTATTCCAGCTTCTTACAGCCCATGGTCTGACACAGTTAGGGAGGTCCATTGAGGATATTTTCTTTTCACTCACTGTTTGCCTGCTGTTTGATTTCTTATGTTCAGAAGGAGACTTGCATGTAGTTCTGTGACTGTTCATATGTGATGAATTGTTAATATTTGCTTACTCTCTTCCAGCAAAAGCATCTTTTGCCTTGGTCTCTAGCAGGATAAAGAGAAGGGGGCAAAATCAGTTGTGGTTTGCGCTTGGGTTTTTTTCTTTTTTTAAATAAAGTGTTTATGGCAAGACGTCTACTTTATTTCAGGCTGTTGATAGAAAGCCAAAACCAACTGCAACAAGGAGTGGTTAATGAAATACACTTTAAGCGTACAGCTTTATTGCACAACTTCCTGATGCAGATTTTCAAATAGCACTTGAAAATTAGATTAGTTACAACCATTTTAGGGCAATTGCAATAGAACAAGAAATATTTCAACAGTCATTAAATGTTGTGGTCAAATATAATAACAATCAATTGTATCATACGAAGAAATAACAGGAATATAGATCCCCTGCTAATTTTTTGACAAAACTAATTTGTAAAACTAAGTTGGAATTTTTTTTTTCTTTTCTACAGAGCATAATCTGTTGGGTTGATGTCACTTCCCTCAGCTTGATTACATTAATTAGGCAAAAACCATACAAGATTGCAAGAGGTTCCATGGTTTTCTTTCCCTTGTCAGTTTTGGGGTTTTTTTGCCTTGAGAGCTCAGACTAAGATCCACTTCCAGATCAATTGCTTGCTTTGTAATCAAATTCTCTCTCCCCCTCTTTTTTTTCAAGTGCTGTACCAGGTATTTAGCTCTTCTGATTGCAGGAAGGACACAGTGCCAGCGGGAGTGCTTAATTTTACTCTGAAATTGATAACCCAGTGATTGTAGGTGAGCTGAAAATTGCCAGGTGCTGTTGGGAATAAACATGAGCCCCCACAGCTGCTGACTTAATGGACAGGAGGGTGTTGCTGGCAGCCCTGAAAGCGCCTGCATTTATCTCTAGATATTTGGTTTTGCTCTTTGTCAAAGTTTTAAGACCAAATGACAGTGTGGAGACTGGACATGAATTTGGATAGCAGACCTCTTTAATCTCAGTTTAGGCAGTTCATGAGTTGATGCAGGAGAGATGAGATTGTCTGAGAGAGAAGTTGTGGCTTCAGTGGTGTTGAACCATGGCATCTCCATGTTCCAAGTCTCTGCACTGAGTGTTCTCTAGTTTTGTTGGTTATGGGGTTGGAGACCTCCTTGGTCACTAGTCCATTTAGCTCTTTCGCTGTTGTTTTCTGGCTTGTTGCCGTTGTCAGGGCTCTGCTTGTTCAGGATGCTTCTGGACATATTTGCACTTGTTGATTATCAGCAGGCTATGTGTGTATTCTGTTTGACTGAATGAACTTGCCAGAGTTCATCCTGCTGCCTGGAACGAGGGGTTGGTCACAGTTCATCTGCTCTACTGAAACAAGTGCTTGGTGGAAGTTCACAGGCTTCTGCTAACAGCTGATGCTGACTGGGCGTTGTGTGAGCTGCTGCACTGTTCCTTTTGAGTGTGGAAATTATGTGGTTACTCAGATGGAAAGGCTCAGTGTCTGTTGGCAAGGGAAGAGAACAAGAGCAAATCTGGGACAAAAATTTGCTCCCTCTTCCCCTTTCTTTGACTTGTACTTCCATTCTTGGGTGCCTCTAGCAGTAACACAGAAATAGAAAAAAACAGTAGCTTTCAAATAGCATCAGTTTAGCCGGGCTTCAAGAAATTTTATTCTATTGCATTTACTACAAAATATCTTCTAATCTTTCAATGGCATTC
>NW_010426343.1:92242-118714 GCF_000710305.1 Buceros rhinoceros silvestris | reverse complement strand
GCATTCCTGGCTCACTTCATTTTTCTACCGTGTCACATGGGGTTTTCTATGAGTGAACTCAGTGTAATTAATAGTTTCAGCTGTTCAAGCATACTCTACTGTGCATAGTTTACATCCCTTGCAACTGTATGTACACTTAATTTTTTTCCCTCCTATACTAGCCATAGATCTTCTTTCAGGCAAAGGGAATATTAAAGCAATTAATTTCTTTTCTATATTTACTTTTGCTGCCAAATACTAGTAAATGCAAACGGTGAGCTACTTGCCAGGTGGAAAGAAGATGAAATTTGTCATCTCCCATGACAGTATAAGGGTGTGTGTTCACTGTGGGTACAGACTTGACAGAAATTGGAGATTAAGGCTCAGGTTCAGGTAGGCTAAAGTTCACCTAAATCTTTGCTTCCTCCACACTGTAATTCAATGTACTCCTTTTTATTGCCCTTTAATGTTCATCCTCATCATATTTATGACTGACAGTTTTTACTCTTAATTTTTTATTAAAATTATTCACTGTTTATTTAAAAAAGAAAGGAGGAGTTTAATATGAACTGGACACTTGAGCTCAGAGAAAATGCTTTAACTGCTGCAATACCATTAAATAAAATTGTATGTGTTTCTAAAAATTTGTCATGGTGACTTCTAATGGCATTCAGGGGCTAAATTAATGAACAGGTGTAGAATGGTAATTTTCAAGAGCCATGTGTCCCTGGTTTTTTTGCTACAGAAGTACAAAAGTAATGATGGTACAATTTTTATTTCGTAATTATGTCTCTGAAGCATTTCAGCATGTTTGTGTATGTTCTTTGCCGTGATTATCATTAGTCTGGTTTAATGTGTTTTAAACTTACATAATATTTTGCTCAGTGTCATCAATTTTTAGACCCTAAATGGGTTTCAAGCAGTGCGCTGTCTGCGGGATTAAATTAGTTCCCAGCTGAAGGTATCACTAAAGGTACACGAGCTGCACGTGAGTTGCGTAATGGAAGATGAACAGAAAACAATCCCTTGCAGCGTGTTGCATCAGCTTTTTTCCTCCAACACGGATAAACAAATATGTTGTTGCTAACAGAATAGAACTCTAATCTAAATTAAAAAAAAAAAGTAGGTTACGTAATGTTGGTGTTTAGGTCTGTATTTTCTTGTCTGTGCAAAGCCATCTGTATATGCCAGAACTACCTTTTCCCCTCTGTTTCCCTCTCTGGTCTGCTTGAGGAAAATGGTAAAGAAAAGTAAACCTCCCCGAAGTATTCTTCTATAGGTCTAACTGGTGTGCGATAATTATGCATTGGTGGCATTTTGTCATTTTGATGACTGTTAATTGGGGTTTTTTTCTGTTTGCTTCTTTATTTCTTGTTCCCAGCTGAATGGGGAAATAGTTACAACAACTATGTGTATAATTTTCTCCATTTCTTCAAGTCAAGAAATCCACACGTGTGTGTGCCTGTTTGTGTACATGTTTTTGTGTGTGTGTGTATATATGTATTCCAGGCAAGACCAAATATTAATCTATGTAAATTTGTGTGAAAAGGGATTAACTTTCAGGAAGAAAAACAGAGATGTAGCTTGAGGGATTTAAAAACGCTTTGCATCTGCCCAACAGAAGTGCATTAGCATTGTCTGTTATCACAGACAGGGTGACCTGAGAGCCAAGAGGACAGCCTGACAGGCCCTTTGAGTCTGAACTCTGCTCTGCTGATACACATGCTTCTTTCATGTGACAAAATACTTGGACATCTGGACTGTCTTACTGAGAAGTTGTGAATGAGATGTTCATCACTTTGGCAGAGTGTCTTGCTAGAGTACCTGGACTGGAGGATTCTACCATTGTTCCAGGGCTGTTAATGCAGTGGAGGACTGACATAAACTTGATTAGCGAGTATGTTCAGGGAAGTGAAACAGGTGAGCTGTGAATTTGAAGGCAGAATTTAGATCAAGCCTTATTGAAGGTGGGAAAAAGCTCGTCATATGTTCTGAAGCAAGAGAGGCAAACTTAAGCAGAGTACTGGAAGGTGGATGGCTGCCTCAGAATGGAGCTGGATAGGAGATGGACCCTGGAAAATCAGGCCTCAGACTTGGAGAGCAGACTGGATTCTTTCAGTGTCCTATTGCTTAACCAGTTGTTGTGGTCAGAACGTAAGGCAATTTCCCCTCTGACAGCCCTTTTTTTCTAAAATATGACCATCCTTGTTACGGAAACCTGGGTATGACTGTCACTATCTCCAGGTGCTGTCTGTAAGACTTGGTTTGAAAAAAGCTGATTTCAAAGATGATGTAAGGTAGTGCCGTTATCAAAGTGCTCTAATGAATAATCACAGCACTAAACTCCGAGGTCTGTACGAAGTAATACAGATGCTTTGGCTTCTAGATATTTTTTTTTTTTTTAATATCTTGCTTTTTTGAGCCACTCTATACTGACTGCTACAAAATCCTTTTCTTCATTTCTCTCTCTTATTCTATAGCACCAAACCAAAAAACATATCTCGTCTTTAAACAGGCACTTGTGAAGGGCACCTGAAAAGGACTGGCCAGCAATAGTATATTGATTCTGAAATCTATCAAGTAGCTTTTTGTTTAATTATTTTTTAAAATTCTGTAATCCTTGGTCCCATGCAGTTGAGTCACAGCTAAAATGGACTTCTATAAGGGGAGTGAGCCCTGAACAGAAGAGGAAAGAGCGTGGCTTTGATAGCTCTCTGATGCCTAATGCGATCTCAAGCATGGGTGTTCAGGGTCGAGGGGCCGAGGCAGATAATCCCTCGAATCCCTTAACGATTCCCTTCTGTCTGGCTAGAGACAAAAGGAGTTTAAAGGGGAAGGAAGAAATTCACACCTCGGTCTGCATTCGGAAAACTGAAACAAACTTTTAATAAACAGTAAAACCACACGACTACACGCATATATATATAGGCACAAACCGAGAAAAAGGGAAAAAAATGAAGAAGAGAGAACTTAAATAATTAGAGTTCTGTAGCAGCCTTGTTCAAAGTCAGGGTTCTGGGCAGCAGCCAGCGACGAGGTGGGAGTGAAAGCTTTTGCCCTTCTGCTCCACAGCTGCGTCCCAGACGGAGCGAGGTAAAATTCTGTTCGCGGCCAGAGGGAAGGGGCGGGGGGGAAGGAGCCTCCCGCGCAAGCAAGGGAAAAAAACCCTCCCTGTACGGCACAGCCGGGAATGCGAGTATTCTCACCTGATTCCAGACAGTACAGGACTCATGGCAGGACGGTTCAGAGCTTGGAGTCTTCCGGTGATCTGGGGACGAGGCCTCGGGCTTCCAGCCTAGCTGGGCAGCAGCAGCCTGGGGGGAGTCCTCCCTTCCTGCAGCCGGCGGAAGTCAAGAGAGAGTCGCTCCCCCAGCCTGCTGCCTTCAAAGGCTTCCCACGTAACGTTCCACCTGACTCTCTTAACCCATTAAATGCGGAATTATCGTATTTGCATGGAATAATTCTATTTGTCCATTACCCCGAACAAGGAAGTTTCAGCTCAAACCAGGACGTGGGTTAAACTGTAGTGGGGAGATTCTAGTAATTAATGTCTGTGTAGGCCATGGAGTTCTAGTTGGTAAGATTGCTGTTGGTGTATCTTGTGACTTCGGTGCAGTCACATCAGCATCTGGTTCTTGTATTTCTCCATATGTTTTTGTGAATTGGCATAAAGCTGACTTAAATCTTTCGGGTCTCATGCTTGAAAATATAAGAACATTCTCAGGCCTTTTCCAAATCGAAAAGTTTTAATCTCACCCAGGCTTTAAATATTTATAAAATGGATAATTTATAAATGGTGATATTATAACCCTTCAGGCTTAAGCAGGTAAGAATAGCTGTGGTTAGTTATAAAACTTTGGAACGTTTGGTCTGTTGTGTTCTAGACATGGTTCTAGTTTCACCACCACCAGAGGAGAGCAACCTGGAAACGGGCGAGGAGGGAGAATAGTGAAAATTGCTTGTTTGTTACCGTCGTGAGTTCTGACCCAGCCCGTCCCGTGTATGTCTATAAAATATTGTATGCTTAAAAACCAAACCCGCAAAACAGCTTTGCTTTTTTTTTGTACTGAAGTAGCTGAGTAACTTAATACCAGTGTTGAGTTGGGCTCATGCAAGACCTTCACCCTGGAACTCTTCCTCACAAAGGTGTTTCTCTCACTTGCTGTGTCTGATCAGGCCTTCGTGAATCATCACTGTAGGAGAAAAGGTACCTCTGTGGGGGGTGACAAAAAAGCTTACGTTTCTCTTGTTTTGAGTACTTAATATTTTTGTTACCTCTGCAATTTCGCAAGCCAGAGGACTAAAACGTCTGCGTGTCATATTAGCTGGTTATGGAACAGGTTTGTCTTTAGTGTTCACAACTTGTGACAAGACGAGTACTCTGTAAGCAGGTTGTGAGGGGAGGGTTTGGGTTGTTCTACCCTTGAAGGACCAAATCGTATATGGAAGTCAGGAGAGTTGAATTCTTAGATTAAATTTGGAATATGTCACTCATCTCTTGAATTGTTTCTCACATCTGACTCGGCAGACACAAATCCAGGCTTTTCAATAGCCTCTCTTAGACCAGACCTCATACTGCTTATTGCCTTCTCACGGGACAACTAATTTCTAACTCTTGAGTGTTTTTTGTTTGTTCAGCACCTGGTTTTATTTCCTCGTTTAATGGAGAACAATTAGTGATAAGGGTGTGATTATGTCATGGAGTGTCGCTTCAGGATTTTGCAGTAGTTGATTATAGTTAAAGGGTCAGCGCTGGGGGGAATGACGAGTATTCCCTGTGTGTTATCAAGGTGGGGCATAGCTCCGTCCTCTTACAAATGTAAGACAAGCTGCTCGTGTTATGTCGTTCGGCTCGCAGGGCAGGGGGAGAGCGAGTATTACATTGCGGAATAGTCTTCTCCGGCTTTTTCCGCTTTAGGCTTTTTAGCGGTAGCTGGGGATGAGGAAACTGTTTTGTACTAGCTTGGTTAATGCTGGCATGAGAATGCCCAAGGTAAACTAATTATTCAAGTGGTGTAAACCCAGTAGAATTATTTTATGACAGATGTTTTCTGAGTGATAATGTGTATAAGGAGAAAAATAACTTGATTTTTTTTGGTTTTTTTTTTTAAAGAGGTTGAAACTAACTTTTGGTGTTATTCTTCACACTAAGAATTAACATCTTTTCATAGAAGATACTTGTCATGAAACCCATGGTGATGAAATTAGTACAGCAAAAAACAATGCTCAGAGAAGAAAGACATGTTTAGTCTGCTTAAAAACTTCTTAATTTTACTTTCAAGTTTTTCAGTTACCTTTGAATGACTGAAAATGTTCATTGAGTTTAATTAATGTTAAGCACGTTAAGTTTCTATTCCTTCAGTGCCAAGTATGCTATATGATATTTAAAAGGAAATAAATCCTTGTTAATGCGTTTAATACTCAAGAAAATTCTCTGAAAATTAAGTATGTTAAATTATGCAAAAAAATCAACACATTTAAACTATTTCAATGCCATCTTTCTATATAATTTTAAGTACTGAATATAAGGCTAGTGATCCTTGCTAATTAAAAATAAATCAATTTAAAATATGTAGTATTTTCTTATTTGGTTTTACTCTCTACCAGTGACAACAAAAAGAACTAGTAAAAACCTACCTTTGTGTGGTGTGATAAATCTCAAATGATTTATCCTATTTGTTTCGGATGAAGAGCTTCAAATGGTATTTGAGTAACTAATGTTTCAATAGAGGGCACTCACGTGCTTTGAGGTAACACCAAATCACTATATTTTTACAAGCGCAGCGAATACACTGGAGCTGAAGAGAACAAATTTTGTGCCTTAAAACGTATAAATATAACTTGATAGTGATTGGGAAAATTGGTTGTTGTCATATTAACATTTTTATTTCATGTTTCTCCTAATCTTGTAAATTTGCGTTACTTGGATGTTTTACAGTATGTTGAGCCCTTGCATTCATTTTGCCTTGAACTGATCCTAATAGATGCATTATTATGGCGTTTTAGCTGAGTAGCTCCTAGTTTTTTAAGTTTGAATGTTTGTAATAATGAATCAGAATTTAATAAATACATTCTTTCCAGCTAAAAAGGCGGTAGAAGAATCAGAAGAAAAGAAAGTAGCTCCATCAAAGAAAAAGGTTAAAGAATTGAGAGTTTTGGATGGAAAAACCGCACAAAACTTATGTAAGTGATGTGAAATGCAGTAGGTGAATATCTAAGTAGGCTGCATATGCATGACTGTTCTTACATTTTGATTACCTGTTCTTTTTCTGAAAACTGGCTAATGTGAACATGAGTCTGAAGTTCAGAAGTGTTTTACATATGATTTAAGTTTACTGTACAATGTGGAAGAACAAATTAACACAAGAAGATAGTGTAGACTTAAATGTTAAGGAACTTTGGGGTTTTTTGGTAATAAAAAGTTGAGTCGTTAGTTGCTTTAGACTGGAAATATAATTAAGTGGTAATCATTGGTTCAGGGAAGGCAAAGTGTTGGTAGATTTAGTGGGTTGAGAGGTCATTCCTAATGATTCTTTTTGGTTAGAGCAGTGGCGAAATAGAGCTTGATGGGGGGTTAGACTTTCAAAGACACAAATATTACAAAATAGGATCATTTAGCTGCTCCTATAAATTGTGAAGAAAACAGTGCCACCTCTTATTTTTAACTTGCTGCTGCTTACTTCAACAGTGGAGGGAAATTAATTATTAAGAGTATTAGATTGTTTCATTTGGGTGAGGAATACCATAAAATGTCACTAATTCAACTCTGCCCGTGGCAAATGAAGTGTAAAACCAAATTGTGCATTGTTTATTACCACATCCATGAGCACGTGTTCGTAAGCAGAAAATGAACTATGACACAAGTGATACAAACCCAAGTTTGACAATGCAGATGCAGGAAAATCACGCTAGCCTATCTGTGTTAGGAATACTTGGTAGTTTATTGAATGGGGCTCTGAGATGTTTTAACATCCTGAGATCAAATCACTTTGAGAGCCCCATCTTTGAAGGGTATACACTATACATTGTCACTTGTCTAAGTTTAGTCACCCAAAGAAGTGGTCGAATTAGGATATTTTAGTTTTTTTTCCTTTTGACATGGAATTTTTTCTAGAATGTCTTGTAAAAATTATTCAGCCAATTTTAAGGGCAGTACAGCTATTCATACATGGTTATGAAAGCAAAAAAAATAACAGATAGTATTCTATTGGCTGGATAAGTCTGTTTAAGTAGTAATGCAGATGTCACCATTCATAGAAACAGGACTTCATGCTAGAGATAAGTAACAGTGCTAGGGAGTAACTGAGGCCCATTAAACAGTTAGAAGTGTTGTCATAGTTTAATTTCTTGGAAACTTCACTGTAAGTGGAACTGCAGTAGTGAGCCTCATCTTGTGTTTGTTTTTATATAGAAAACTTCTTAATTGTGAATAATCTTAATTTGGGTGAAGATACAGTTTTTCAGATGCTAGAAATTGTTTGCCTTCTTATATCAATCTTTGACCTTTTTGATTCTAACTATTTATTACTGAATTTCAGCAATATTTTTGGGTTCTTTCCGTTTGCCTTATGAAGAAATAAAAAATATAATTTTAGAAGTTGATGAAGAGAAGCTGAGTGAATCCTTGATACAGGTATGTGAAAATATCTCTGGTTTTGTTCACAGCTTTTTGTCCATGTAAAGGTATAGGAATTCAAGAGTAAAATTAGGGTAGAGTTTCCTGGGTATCAGCTACAAGTGCCTCAGTTGCACTTCTTCCTGCTTGGTTTATTTCACGTTTCCCTTTGAATAAGGTCACACAGAGCAGTAAAACTGCTTTCAGAAGACACTGTTAACAAAAGAACTTTTGAAGTTCTCGCTTGATGAAGTTTCCCTTTCAAAAGGAAATCTCAGACAATTCTAGTTTTTCAGTTTCAAAGACAAGATTTACAGGTTTGGCTGCACAAGCGCTGGTCAGTAGTAGCTAAACGCTGGTGCGTTAGCAACACTGGTTTGGACACAAGTCTAACTGACACCTTGTGGGCTGCTATGAAGAAAATTACCTTCATCCCAGCCAGACCAGTCTACCATAAAAAAGGCAGATGTGATTGCAAGGTGTATCAGGTCAAATATTTCCAGGAGAGAGGATAATTATTATGCTTTTGAATAATGCACTTCTAAGACCTTATCTAAAATACTCTGTACCATTCTCAAAGGGAATTTAATATGGAGAAGCTGAACTCAAAAACTACTTAAGGTGATTGAGGGATGGAGAAGCAGTCTACAGAAGGAAGCTAGAGAAGATTGGCTTGATTAGCTTAGCAATAGAAATAGCTGAGAGGGAATATGACTACATGATAACTATATGGAGAGAGGAGTGATGTGCATAAGCACTGGGGAGAAAAATGAAGTTGGGGAAGTAAAAAGCAATATTAGCACCAGAACAAATGTATATGAATTCTTCATGAATGCAACTGTCTAGAAACTCAGCTGCCTATAATCTTAAAAAAAACTGAGGCTTTGGAGATTGGTCGTTTCTGAAGGGAATGGTGTGGCAGCTGCTTCTCATAATAGCAGGGAGAAGTAGCTGATACCCCAGGAGAGATTCCTTCTGATATTCTTACAGATGTATTGGGGTAAATGGGCTGTATCATCTATTTCGTGTGCAGTTTATCCTAGTTTATTTTTATTCTAATCATCCAACTGAGTTATTAACTAATTTACAAAGCAAACCTTGCTTTCTTTCATGCTTAGCAAAACTTGTGCTATATAAAAATGAACATGTAGAAGCTGCTTTGTTCTAAGTATCAAAGTGGTGAAAGCTAGATGGGTATCGCGTAACTGAGCCTATCAAGGAGTGCTTTTTCAGTTATGATTCCCCAGCCCTTATTTCTTTCTGCTTTTCAAACTTAAGTTCTAATACTTACTAAAATTAATTGGATTAATAATTTTGAGTGCACGGTAGACTAGATACTGTTCTAAAACACTCTGGGAAGAGTATTCTCAATTCCCAGTGTGTCTTTGAGAGACCTTTGAGAGAACTTTGAGTTCTTGTAAACATGCAGCTGTCTAACACTGTGTTTAGCAGAATTCAGGGTATTGTGGCACTGAATAGTGAGTGAGTTTCACCCTCTTATGGTCAGCCTTGGATTACTACTCTTGTTTATGTTCATGTAAACCATTTTTTTATCCTGTTTTTGTTTGAACACACATCTTCATGAGTACATTATGAAACTTTTTCCTAAAGTACTGAGAAGGATTACAGTACGTGATCACTGCAAGTGATCAGCTTCATTTTCAGTTATTCCATACAATTAAAGAAAATAAACATATTATAACATAGATATATTTATATATATCTATAGGGAACTGCAGTGTTAGTAGACCCAAACTCCTTAGAAGCTTAGGGTAAAATGAGTTGATCTGTTAGCTGTAGACTGTCAAGGGATGTGGATGAGGAAAAAGAAATGATCAAGCTTACTAACAGTTTCTGGTTACATAGCCAAAGGGGAAAAAACCTCAGAAAGCCAATTTAGTAGTAGATACTTGTTTTCCTTCATTGATGGAAAAAAATGATGTTTTACAGTAAGTTTATTTCTGACAAACACAGAGAAATTTTTGATGACAGCATTTGGTAAACAGTCTACCTAACGAAAATAGGTTAAAACCCCCCTGCATTATGCAGGTAGTTCATGTCTGGTCTTTACCAGCATTCAACTATCAATCAAATACGCAAGAATGTTTTACAGATCCTTTTTTTTTTTTTTAAGTAGGAATTTGTGGGACATGGGTTTGGGTAAATCAGAAAGGCAGAATGCTTAGGTTGCAGCGTGAGGCTATAGCTTAATTGTATGACATCGAGGTGAATCTGATGATTATCTCTGTCAAGTATATTGAGCTCTGCTTGCTGAGACGTTCAGTAGTTCCTCGGGATGAGTGTAAGAGGGATGTTGGTATGAGACTGCTTGTCGTCTTCATTTTTCCTTATTAGGACGAGTGAAGGTGTGATTCTTTCTGCTTGGAGAATTAAGTTAGCTATCACTTGCAAATTTGACAAATTAGTTGGTGCCTTTCTGAAAGCTGTACTTTAATGCCTACTTCATCAAGCGTGGCAGAGCGATCAGTGATTAAATTCTCCTAACAAATAACAATATTGCAAGAGTGATGGCAAGATTTGGTATTTTCTAAAACCAAGACATCTGGACTGCTAATAGTCTAGGTTTTCTCCTAACATGGCAATGCACCTTTTCTGATGGGAGGGGAGGAGAACTTACGTGCTAATAACTCAACCAAGTTTAAAGGCCCACGTTCTGAAATATTTTGCTTCTGTGACTGTTGTTGCAGAAGGTACCAGACGATTTACTTGTTTTAGCCGTAACACATTACCTTATCTTCGCTAAGATCTGTGTTGTAATTAAAATCCTATAGAATTACAATTCCGTACGCACTTTGGTAAATATCTAAACCTGACAGTGGTTCCACCATTTACTTCTGCAGCTTTCAGAATGTGTCTTCATAAAGCAGGAGCTTCTTGTTGAAGAACATGGACTTACCCTTTTCTTTTAAATACCTGGGGACCCTCTGTGTTTGTGTAAAAGACAAATGATTTCTGTGTGCATTTTTTTTTTCCTTAGTTATTTGGTACAAGAATCATTGCACAGAGGAGCTGGGTGAATTTCCTGTTGGTGTTTCAGGTTACTAATAACAAAACCGCCCCGCTTCTTTGGTCCCTGTATCCATAGTAAGTGTCTAAATTATCCAGCATACAGAAACAGGATGCTTCCTTTTATGTAGTTAGGCAATCACCCCCCACCAAAATCCTCCTAAGGGCTGCAGCGGGAAAGCAGGGGGGACGCTGTGTTCACCTAGGTCTGGAGGGGCCTCTGCCTTTCTTCTACTGGTAAATGTCCAGCTCAGTCCCTTTCATTTCTTCAGTGGCTAATGCTTGCCTGTAACTCCAGGCCCTTTGAAATCCCACTAAATCACACTTGCTTTCAAGTTCCTACGGTGTTCTGCATCCCATATCCAGTATCCAAATAATGCATTATTTTTCTTTCTCATTCAGCCATACACCTTAATATGAACAAAGGGGGTTAGTGGAGAGTGGAAATGAAGGGCACCCTCTGTGTGTAGACAGTGGTAGTGTAATCATGTCAGCTAATAATATTTTGCTACACTTTGGCTTTATTGATATGAAGATTTATGAATCGTTTTGAACAAAGAAGGCCTAATGATTCTTGTTTGCTTGTTTGAACATAAATGTATCCTGTTTTCCTTGAAGAATTATTGTTTTGTTTTCAACTAATATATAAAAACTTAAATGCAATCTCAGCTTTTACTGAGTATCTCTTTAAAGAAAGTATTCTTCAGCCTTAATACAGACTTTTTTTGGGTATGTTTGGCATACCTGTATTTTCAGATGTTGTCTTCAGATAATAAATCTTACCATTTTCTTTGGGGATATGAATAAGGTTTCAAGCAAGTTCTGCTTTTTGCTGAGTTCCAGTCTATTTGCCATCCAGATGTGTATGATTTTGAGGTGTTGCTTTTTCTTTGTGTAAGGTGTTTTTAAGTGAAGTTTGTGCACAGCTTTTCTGAATATCTAAAGACTTTTGGTTTTAAGTAGTTATGTCTTCCTTTACACAGACCAGTTATTTATTGGTAATTATTTAATGAGCAAGATGCAATCATGATGGTAAAAATAGAATGTAGATTGTAATTCTTCAGAGTCTGACAGCATCAAGGAGTTTTGTAGAACTTTTTATTACTGAGAAGGCATTTTTCAAATTAGAGACGGTAACAGAGGTGCTAATGTCTGTATTAAATAATTACTGCTTTGATTTGATGTTTATGTAGTGTTAAAGCTGTGTAAATAAAATAAACTTCCTATAATTTCCTCATGCATTTCCATGTTGTGGTATTTTAAGTGTGTTATTTTAAGATCTCAGCTAGTTTAATGTAACAAATTTCATATAATGCCTTGTTTGTTTTAGAACCTGGTGAAGAATCTTCCTGAGCAGAAAGAACTCAATGCCTTAGCTGAACTAAAGGATGAATATAATGATCTTGCTGAGCCAGAACAATTTGGAGTTGTGGTATGTATTAGTGCAATAATTAACTGGAGAGTTCTATTTTCTCAACTAGTTTAAAAAAAAAAATCTTTTGTCTGACTGTCTTGTACGCAAGTCTGATATGTTTATTAGACAGTTCTGGAGAAGACTCTAGGTTCAAGGAATTAAATTCCCAAGAGTTCATGGAAGACCCATTAACTAAGCGACATTGATAACTTCAATAAATGTGTTCTGCTGTATCAAAACCTATTAACAGCTGAAAGAGTAAATATGTCCATAATATCTCATGCCGTGTTTTATCCTTTGGTGATGAAAAAAACCACCAAAAAAACCTGAACCAAAGGGGTGTTTGTGTATATATTTTATGTGTTAATGTACATATATATATTAAAAAAATGTGTATGTACAGATACAAACACATAGAAACTTGCAAAACTGCTCTGGAAGAGAAGTGGATTCACATGGGAACTGAAATTATAGATCATACTCAGCTGCTTTTACTAGTGCTCAATACAAATGTCTATTCCAAAAGTAGGGATATCAAGTATTATAATGACTAGAAACTGTCTCCAAATGAAATTACAAAATTTGCATAAGTTACCCTTGCATGCTGGTAGGTGATTGTGTGATACTGAGAGCTAAGCCTAGGACTTGGAAGACTCTCTTTCTGCTTCTGGTCTTGCAAACACCTGCTAAGTCCTTAGGCAAATTGGTTCCTGTTTTCACTTCACTTTGTCAGTCTAAAAAATTACAACGATGACGATAGTCTCTGTAATGTGTTTAGAATTTATCCCTGACTCCTCAGGAGCTAGGCTTGCTCTTGCTGAATTTTTATGCTGTTATATACATGGAAATGTATTAAAATAGAAATAGAGATTTCTTTATTAAGAAAGAGCTAAGCCAGCTTTCTACTAAAAATTTCCGATTTGAGCATAATTTGGCTTCAGGGGTGACTTTTGAGTGTGCTTTTTTGGGGGGGGCGGGGAGGAGGGGTGCAGGGAGAACTACTGAAACAAGATTTGAGCTAATGAGATTTTTAGAGAAGATTTAGAAAATGAATGACATAAACAACTTAAATATCAGGAAGAATTTCTTTACAGAGAGGGTTGTGAAGCATTGGAACAGGCTGCCCATGGTGGTGGTGAAGTCCCCATCCCTGGAAGTGTTTAAAAGCCATGTGGGTTTGATGCTGAGGGACGTGGTTTAGGGACTCTGGCAGAGCAGGATGAATGGTTGGACTCAGTGATCCTAAAGGTCTCCTCCAACCAGATGATTCTTTGATTCTATGCCTTTAGGCTATTGGTTTTTTTGGTTTTTTTTTGTTTTTTTTTTTTTCCTTTTAATAAAGTTCCACAAAATGTTTTATGTCAAACAAAGGTGAGGGATTTTGGTAGAATTGTGATACACTGGGTAGTATTATTGCGAGGTCTGCAGTAGTAAACCACTACCATCTATTTATTTATCAGCAGTAATCTGAAAATTTCTATAAAGAAATACCTGGTGATAGCACTTTCAGAGTGACTAAAACAGTGTGATGAAATTACAGTTGTACTTCCAGCCCTACAACAAGACGGGCTTTTGATCCGCGGGAAGGCAGGCAGGCAGGCCAGAACAACTGCCCTGTCTATTCTCTGTTTCTTGCCTGTTCTAGAAATGGTAGTGAGCAAAGGATGCCAGGGAGTGGCTGATTTACCAAAGAAATGTTTCCGTACTTTCTTCCTACATAAGTAATGACAAACAAATTGAGAAATGACTAAATTTTGTGCAAGGAGAATATCTGAAACGTGTCTAAGTAAAACCCAGAATGGAAACAAACAACATGGGGGCATTAGGACAAATGAAGACTCTGGTGTCTCCTTCTGTGGGGTAGTCTTCTCTGGAGACTTTAAAAACCGGCCTGGATGCATTCCTGTGCCACCTGATCTAGGCGAACCAGCCAGGGGGTTGGACTAGGTGATCTCCAGAGGTCCCTTCCAGTCTCTACTATTCTGTGACCATTCTGTATATGAATTCTATTCAGTGAACTGTTTAAAAAAAGCAAAGAAATTCAGAAAATCGTGTACCTTAATTTAAAAGACTCTATAGACATTCCTTCATTTTACTGCTGTAAGTTCCTCAATGTTTCATCTCTGACCTTCATAACTGGGATCCTTTCCCAGCCTTATCCCTTCCTCTGCCACACATGGACACCTTACCTATCTTGCCTCCTCTGATTCAGCCTTTCTCCCCTGTTCGGTTTTACTGCAATGCTCTCTGCGCCATCATGCTGCTCAGTAGTGGGTAGTAGTAAATTGTCCTTCCGCTGAGGAAAGCTGTCACAGTAGCCACCTTTGTGGTCAACAATCTTTTCTTTGTATACAGTCAGAATTTCCAGAGTGGTGTCCTGTATTTTGTTTTTTGTTCTACCACCACACACCTTTGAGAGTCTTCGCCTTCCATCTTCTCTGTACCTTCCCTTTAGGTAGAAGCAGGTAACAGTCAAAGTGGAGTGGAAGAAGGAAGAGAGTAAACAAAGGCGAAGAACAAAAGGCAATCCCTTACCACCTCCGCTGCGTAGACTGCTGTAGAGCCAGTTCCTGAGCAAAAGATTGCTAACCTGAGCCCCCCTCCCCTATGTTTTATTACTGAACGTGACACTAGATGGCATGGGATCTCTTTTTGGTTAGCTGGGGTCATTTGGCTGGCTCTGTCCCATCCCTGGGTTGTGCAGAGTGGGAAGCGGAGAAGACTTGAAGCTGTGCAAATACTGCTCAGCAGTAGCCGAAGCATTTGGGTGTTAACAGCACTGTTTTGGTCACAAGTCTAAACCACAGCACTCCACAAGCTGGTGTGAAGAGCAATTCACTCCATCCTTGCCAGACCTAGTAAAAAAGAATTAGTCCAAGTGTATTCGGTTACTGCCAAGGTTTGTCTGCTTCGCCTGAGCTTGCACAGAAGCATGCGGTTCGTCCGAGTTGGATCTGACCGCTTACGCAGGGATGATGTGCTGGCTGCTGTTTTGGTAGACGAAACTATTTCCCCAGTTGCACCTCTGTGCAGGAGGTATTATGGGAGAGATTCATTAGTGCCTGCAACTTCATTAATCACCCAGTCTGATGTTACGGTAGGGTGCAGGACAGGCAGGATCAGGTTGTGCGTTCTGCACTAATTTGATTGTAGCTGACTAACAGCCTTTTCATTTTGGGCATATGCTAATATGCTGCTGGAAATGAAAGGCTAAAAATAAATTTAAGGTGTAATTATTATAGATATCAAAAGGCTGATCCAAGACAGTGGAAACCACTTCAACGGAGATGAGGAGCCTTTGGTTTTTGCTGCCCTTGGATAGTTTGTTGTTTTGGGTTTTTTGAATCAGATTTCTTTAAGTTAGGTCTAGTACTTCATCTTTTTTCCTCTTTGTTTTTATATGTTACTATAAATTGTTTCTTTCTTGTAATCTTTCATTCTAATTCTACTGGCAATGTCTTTCTCAGCAAATTATACAACTATAAAGGAAAGTCACTTTGGAAACTGTATCACGTCTATTGGTTGTCTTACATACCTGCAGGTCATGCATTTATCTGACTTACGGTTATTACTGCATTGAAACTTCATGGCCCTTGTTTTTAGCTTGTTTGCATTGAAAAAATCATAAAATTAACTTTATTTTCTGATATTGCTAATCTAGTCATGGTCACTTGTTGATCTTTTGGGGAAAGACAAACTACAAAAGGTCGAGAAAGAATTTACAAGTATTTATTGGAACACTAATCAGAAAAACTGGCTCAATCAAACATCTCCAAATGCTGATGTTTGCCTTATGCAGGGACTAAGTTTCCTGAAGCTTATTTGCTGCTTCAACTTCACCATCTGGTCTAATAAAAAATATATTCCCCTATGGGTAGTGATTCTGTCTTATCTTTAGAGGGCTTTAACTGCATCGATAGTACTAAAATGCTGGTTTTGTTTCTGCTTTTAATTTAATTGAGCAATCCAGTAAAGTGGAAGAAATGCAGCTGAACTTAAGCTCTTAAGTTGACTGGAGTCCTTTTTCACTACGTGTCAAGTTAGTTTCAGAGTTCAGCATTAATAATGATCTTAACCTTGATGTTAAGAAGAATATGTTTAGGAGTGGAAGAAGATAGAAGGACTATCTTAAGTAATATTTAATAAGTGTACTCCTATTTGTGTGTAAATTTAGGCATGATAATTGGATAATCACTGTGCCCATCAAATGTAATAAAGTTTGGAATAAGTTGTTTAAAATATGTGTAGGAAAAACATTCTGAGTAAATGATTAACTTAATGGAAAAGACCAATTAACTTAATTTTCAGCTGATATATAAATGAAAATTACAATTGTGTTTTCATTTAGGCGAAATGTTAAAATCATTTATACATTAATATTAGTTACTGGAACTGTTTTTGAAGCTATGTTTTGGGATCAAAAAAGGCCACACAACTTCATGTAAAGAAAAGTTTGTGTTGATGTTGAAGTTGAACAAGAAAAATAGATTTATTAAACAATCCTTGCTGGGAGGTTGATGAAGTGGGAAAAATTGTAGAAGTTTATGCCACCTGCATTGGATTTAGAGTCATTCAGTCATTTTAATTTATTTACCACTTGTTTTGCTTCATTGTAACTTCTAGAGCTGGTGGAGAATTAATCTTTCTGTAACATTGCTAGGGAAAAAGAAAGGCAAGTATAATATATAATAAGTAAGAGACTGAGATAGTCATCTTAGTGAAGTGACAAGTTTATATTATAGGAATGTCAGCTTTTTTCCTTAGGAAGTGAGACAAATTTAGTTGTGCTTTTTACCTTTCTCTGATAACCTCTGATCCTAGTTTTAACACAGGGCTTGACAATTGAATCGTGACAAAGAAGTGAATAAAGGACTGGGTTAGGTGGAGAATTCACACAAGGACCTTTATGAAAGCCCAGAAGGGACATCATGACAGGCAGTCCAGTGCTCACCATTAGCTGGAAAAGAAATACCCGCTTTCTTGCTGCTTTAACTGTTCATAGTAGAAGCCAATCCTTGCTGTTACGTGCTCCAGTTTGAATGTGTTATTTCTCATATGCCTTTGACACACTAATTTTGTAGAACTACAAACAATTTGACCTTCTTCTAAGTGAATATAATCTTTGCACCTTATTTATTTTCAGAAGAGTCCTTCAAGTTCAGTAAGTTTTTCAGCCATTGAACCTGCATATGAAAGGGAACCCAGGGCAGCTTGGGGAAGGAGGAAAGAAAATAGCATTTGTAGTCACCTTCTGTTGATGCATAAAGAGCATAATTTATATAAAAATACTTTGAATTCTAAGGAAACATCCCACTTGAAACAGCTTTTCAGAAATTTCCAAGTTACTTTTGAAATAATATGCAGATCAACAAATAAAATTGAAACTTCTTACTGGTTTGGTCGTCAAACTCTATTTCAAATAGCTCAACTAACAGCTCACATCAGTGTAATGGTAGAAGGTATTTCATGAACAATAGTACTGATGTGACCTGGCTTTGTACAAATATCTGACTTGTGAAGCTTGACCTCTTGTGTCTCAAACTCACTTGGATATTCCTGTGTTCTTCCACAAGAAGAATTCACTGTGACTCTCTCCTGTTGCTCTCCCACGAGGGAGTTGAAAGCTCTGCATCAGCTCAGTAAGAGTCTAAAAATGGGAAGTATCATGCTTTATTTTTTAAGGATGTTGTGGTGCTGGAAAGGGTTCAGAGAGGGCAATGAAACTAGTGAAGGGCGGGAGAACTTGTCTTAGGAGCAGCTGAGGGAACTGGGAATGTTTAGTCTGGAGAAGAGGAGGTTCAGGGGAGACCTTATTGTTCTCTACAACTGCCTGAAAGGAGGTTGTAGAGAGGTGGGGGTCGGTCTCTTCTCCCACATGACAAGTGACAGGACAAGAGGACATGGCTTCAACTTGCGCCAGGGGAAATTTAGGTTAGAAATCAGGAAAAGTTTCTTTACAGAGAGGGTTGTGAAGCATTGGAACAGGCTGCCCAGGGAGGTGGTAGAGTCCCCATCCCTGGAGGGGTTTAAAAGCCGTGTGGGTTTGGTGCTGAGGGACATGGCTTAGGGACCCTGGCAGTGCAGGGGTAACGGTTGGACTCAGTGATCTTAAAGGTCTCCTCCAACCACATGATCTATAATTCTCTGATTCTGTGATCTTAGTGAGACTGAGGTGCAGCTGTTTGTGTTTGTGCCGGTAACAGCACACACGCTTGAGAGATTGTTGTACCATTTCGGAAGGAATTAAAACTGAGAAGCTTAGTTTTAGGCAACTGGTGAATATCACATTTCAAGGGTAGCTTTGCTGGAGATGTGGTGAGAGGTTCTTGTTAACTGGTAGAGCTGGCTTACATTTCCTTTGCGGGGAGGAGGAAGGGTTCGAGCAGTGTCTGTTTATTGCCAGTGAATTTGGAATTGACAAGTTACGTGGTTTGGTAGCACAAAGCACGCTCTTATTGTCAATATGTTGCTTCACTGTATTTTTTTCCGGCAAAGGGTAAGGTTTGGGCAAAATTACTCGTGGGCAGTATGGATTCCAGGAAATACAAATGAAAGCATACAGAAACTGTAGTCTTGCTGACTGCACAACGTTGTTTTTTAATATCAGCTATTTTACATACGCAAGCTTTAGGGTTTTTTATGTTCTGATTTAATGTTTCTTATTTTGTAGATGAGTTCAGTGAAAATGTTGCGGTCACGTCTCAATGGAATCCTCTTCAGGCTTATGTTTGAAGAGCACGTGAACAATATCAAACCTGACATTATGGCGGTTACACTGGCTTGTGAAGAGCTGAAGAAGAGTGAAAGCTTTAGTAAGCTTTTGGAATTAGTGCTCTTCCTTGGAAACTACATGAACTCTGGCTCCAGAAACGCACAGTCTCTTGGTTTTAACATCAGTTTCCTTTGCAAGGTAAGATGAAGCTATAAAACTTTTAAGTGCAGATTCATGGAACTCGCAACACAGGAGGAAGTACCCTAAAGAGGGAGATGGAGTCAGGCGATGGAGTCTGGTGACTGCAGCTCTGTTTTTTATAATGGGTAGGTAAATGCAGGGTAAGCATTTCTGAGGTGGTCTGCATTTTAAATGTAAGTTCTGAGTATACAAGAACAGCTTTTTTGATCTGAATTTGTTCAACTGTATTTTGTCAATACAATATACATAACTCCGAATATGTTAAACAGCTCTGGCCTCTCAACTTTCTTGCCACCTTCTGCCCAGCTATCCCTCAAGCAGTGTCACAGAAATAAGTATTTGGGATTAAAGATGGACATCGTTGACCTAAGTTTTAACTTCAGTTGTGGTGGCAAAACCTGGGATGCAACGAGAATCTGTCGCAGTCAGAATTTAATGTGCAGTGCTTGTTTGTTTGTGTGGTAGAGTACGAGTAAGGCGTTGATCTGAACTTCACCATCTCAGTTTGTAAACTTCTTTTGAAAGTGTCTTTAAAATAAAGGGTTACAATATTTGAAAACAGATTAAAAAAAATGTTAGTATAAATCTCACAAGGGAATTTTTCAATTATTTTTGTTTGATCTAATTAGAAGATCCAGGTTTCAAATCCTTTTTTTGGACACCATGAGGAAATCTCTTGTGTACCTCAAGGAGAATTAACTTGGGGGAAAATAATATTTCAAATGACGCATTTTGATAGAGAAAGACTCAGCTCATTGTAGTTCAATGCAAAGATGTAGCTAACTTCTGGTAAAATAAACTTTATCACCCGAGCAAAACTTGCATTCTCTGATACCTTTATTTAAAGATAAACTGAATTGAAGGATTTTTTTGGCCATAGATGTGTATTTCTGCTGCTGTATTTTCTTTCCAGTAGTAGTGGAATCTAAAGGGAATTTGATGTTTGAAGTAGAAAACTACTAGTTAATGAGGGGGAGGGCCACTGATGGGTGTGCGTGAATGGTGCTCAGGCACAGCAGAGGTCTGAGAAGGTGTTCGTGCAGTCCAGGTGATAGACTTATGAATTGCTGTCAATGCAAATCCCACGGATGTTGACACAGCTAATGTGGATTGACTAATCCTGCAAATTGTTCTCTACTGAACTGAATAATTGCTGAAGCATAGCTATCTGTGCTTACAGCTACATTCCATTTAAATACCTGAGACAAAAATCTATGACTATTTAATTCAGCCTTGCCCTCAAACAAAATCTATTTAACTTTTTTTCAATACAGATGTTTCTGAGGGCAGCATTTTTTTCCCCCATTGAGATTTAGAGAAAATACTTAAACATCCTCCACAATAAGATGTTGGCTGTGCTGTTGCACTGGGTATAATTTGTTAGAAGGTGATGTATAAAAATAAATCAATCACAAAGACAACAAAGTGATGGTTGTTAGAGCAAAATCTAGACATGAAATTGTATCAGGAATAGTTCCTGATTTGGTCTTCAAGCTTGCCTAGAGAAATTTGGAAGCCTTTGTTTTGCATTTTTATAGACTACCTTTAAAGCATAAAAATCACTAACTTGTGAATTTGTGCCCTGCCTGTTTTTATGTATGGAACTGTGATGAGCAATAGGATGTTAGAATTTAAAATTCACCATTCCATAACCTCAGGTATACTGTTAGAATAGAGATCAGATAGAACATGCCAAAGTTACTGTCCCAGTTTTTGCTTTATTTGCCGTGAAACCTGCTACGTTTTTCTAAGCAACTTAGAATGAGGAAAAGAAGTTCTTGCCAGTTTTACATGTTACTTGCCTAAAGTAACTTCAACAGAGTTTTAAACAAGTCTGTCTGGCTTAGTATTGTGGAATGTTGGTTGTTTCTTTGTCTATTTTTTTTTTTCTTCTTGTTGTCTCTGCCTGTAAAATACTTGATGGGACAAGGTAAGATATAAGTTAAACAAGTGTTAGTCTCTCAGTGTAGCTTGGGAAGAATTTCCGCTCTTACACGAACAGAATTTGTGATGTATCTAGCTAACTGTGATCATATGTTAGCATTCAGCTGTTCTTGACTGTGGGTTGATGTTTTGCCCAAAACCAAGGATTTAAGTCTCGGAGGAAATGAGCAGAAAACATTAGGATAAGGGACTCAAACCAGCTGATAAGTTGATCAATGGTTTTTCGAGGCTTAATGTTTCTAAGTGTTTAGTTTGTGGAATGTTATGGGTGTTTTTTTTTTCTTTTTAGACCACTGATTTATATTATCTGTAATGTCAATGAACATTCTGCCTGTGATAAGAGAGCTTTTAGTTTTGTGGGGGTTTTCTGAGTCAGCTGTCAGCAAGGTAGGACAGATGTCTATGTGTGCACCCTTCGATGTGCAGAAAACACATGGAGTTGTTTTAATGATGGGGTATCCTAACATGATGAATTCTCTTTTCAGTAAAACGTGATTTTCCTATTGATTTTTTTTTTCTTGCCCTTGATCAATCTTAAAATTAATTGTCTGTTTAGTAGATGTCATACTTAAGTTATACGATCTCAAGAAAGAAAATTTAAAAGGCAGGTATTGATCTGGGATAAACGTTTGGTTTTGTAAAACAAACGTTCTTAAAACAGAGCTGGCCATCTTGTACACAGAACTCTGTTGTTATTTTACGACTTTTATTAGAACGTGACAAGGAAAATAAAGCAAAGCACAAATTCAAACCTGTCTGGTCATAGCTGAGAAGCTAATGCCTGTATAGTAATTTCAAATCCTTAAAAACAAATTATCTTTCTGGATGTTATATTGCAGTGTATGATGTTATTGCTGAAAGAAATGATTTGTAAATAACCTTTGGCAGAAGACAGAGAACTTAATTTTGTTCGAATAAGAGAGATCAGCATTAGAATTAATGTGCTGTGTCAAGACTGGCAAGCAGTAGCAGCTACTCTGATGTATTCACTGGAGCATTCATGATTGCCTAAGTGTTAAGTGCTCTGTGAAAATAGAAAGGGGGCAGAGAAAGTGGTGAAGTTCAGGGAGGCTGCTGTGGTAATTCACTAAAGGTAAATCTTTCTACCCGGTGCTGTGTTTTAATATGTACAAATGATCCAGCTGCTCTTCTCAACCCCTCCTGCAGCACTTACTATGAGTTATCAAGGCCAGGAGAACCCTCGTAGTTCTATAGAGTTATGATCGACAGGAATTTAATTGAAACAAAAGAGGTTTGCTCTAGGCATATGTAGGGTACAACTTGTGTTGGTTTTGTGGTGACTTAATGTAAAGACTGAACACAAGCACCCTCCTGTTTTCATACAGCTTTTCTGGAATTCTACCTGGATCAATGAGTGGTTTATGTACTGTTGTGTTAGTTCCTGTTCCTAGTGCCAATAGTACAAGACAAGCAGTTGATCTAGTTTGAATATTAGTGTACTAGTACTACTGTACTAGTGTACATTTACTGTCTACCAGCCCCTTTCCTGTCAGGTTGGAAAGATCTCTAGGAAATGAGAAGTTACATAATCTCAAAAATCAATAGAAGGGGTTTTTCATAACTGCAATATCAGATGTCGCTCTAGAGGTAGTGAAAACATACATAAATTTGTCCTTATGTTGGCTGTCAATTTAAGCCTCACTAAAAAAAAAAAAATCTTTATCCAAAAGTACCTGTAAAGAAAAAAAAGTCTGGAAGTATGGTATAATTTACATATTTCAAATGCTTTACTAAAGACCACGCATAAAGGGAGACTTTTTGTTACATCTATGTTTGTTTTGAGCTACAAAGCTGAACATCGTACTCTCTACATTACTTCATTTGAATGGGAGTGCTGTGAGTCTGATGCGCTGTGTATATTAGTCTTTAATCCTTTCCCAAACAATGAATCTCATGGTATTGACCACTCAAATTGCTGCTTCAACATTCAGCTGGAAGCTGCTTTTTGTAGCCTATGCAGATCTACTGATTTTTCTTTTTTTTTTTTGCTAAATGTGTTATTCCCAATTCTGTACCTCACATAATCTCACAGAATCAAAATCCGAATGTGAAAATTTTAACTCCCCAGTGTTAGTGTTGTCTTCAAAAAGAAATAAATTTGGCAAACTGACTTTACAGAGCAGTGTGTCAGTATCAGCTTTTATGTTCCTGTGTGTAAACACTACTAAAGATGTAGCAGTAAAGCAATTATGTGTATTCCAGGTGATGAATTCCATTACTGTTGGTGAGTGGTGGTGGTTTACCAGGTCTGTAATATGGTGCTGCTTTAAGAATTCAAAGGATGAAAATGCAGAGGGTATAGTGCAAAAACATTTCAAAGGGAGGGATTTGTAGGATTCCCAAGCTTGTGTTCTAGTTCATATATGTATTAGGAATTCATATTAATTGGATATCATAAACACAAATTTCACTTTCTTAAAACATGACTTATTCATTCAAAATACCCATAACTGTCTTTTTCCAGAAAGTAAAAAAAATTCAGTTCTACCCAGGATTAAAAAGAGAGAGGAGACAAAAGATTTTGCCTGAATACAAGCGCACTCTGAATACAGAGAATGTAAAGACGCAGCCACGCTGTTGGTAGCGTTCCTGTTCCTATCTTCCATTTCTATTTTTATATATAAATAACATCTGCTAAACTACACTCAGAGCCCACCTGTCTTCCCTCTCTTCCCATTATATTAGTAGGCTTAGAGCTCGATTTTGAAAGGATATGTATTGATTCTAAAGATCAAACGCAGCTGCATGTTATCCCCTGTGTCTCTTGGCTGTTGAAAACACGGGTGAATGATGCTGAGACATTTCTTGACTGGGCCAAAGGAGTGAATTTGGCAGTTGTTTAAGATCTGAATTAATGTTTACTACAGGTTTTGAGCAACTCAGCAGGCGCCAGTAGTAACTCTTGCTAATATGATGTTACCGTTGGTGACAAAACATGTTTCTCTTGTAATCTGAAGGCAAAATAATTTTGTCCATTTGAAAAAAAAAGCTTTATCCACTTGATGATGTCAGAGAGATCAAAGACTGCAAATCCTGCAGTTCTTGTTCACAGGCAAATTGAAATGCAATTTCTTTTTACCATGCAGATGTTTAGCCACTAAATCAAGTTGCAAAAACTTGTGTGTATATAACTCATTAAACCCTTTTAACTGCATACCATTACTGAGCATTGTTTAGGCTTTAATCACTGAATCGGTATGAATTAAATTGCATTCTTAATTGCCTAAATACCTTATATTTTTAAAAGCCTGTTTTTCTGCTGCACTCATTTATTCCTAACAGGGTAATCCTTAAAGCTGAAAGGCCTGTATTAAATTGAACATCGATGGCAAGCCTGTCATGAGGATTATGGAATTAGAACTTCTAGTGATTTAGAGAATGAGAAAACAAATAGGAGATTTTACACGCACATTTATGTATTCTTCTTAAATAAATCCTTGATTTCATTTGTTGTGTATGTTGCAGCTTGCTTCTGTGTAAGAACTGTACTAGATGAGGTAGTAAAATGCAGTGAACAATCTTTACGTTATACTTGTACTACTAATTCTCTATAAAAAGTGAAGTACACTCATCTCAACCTCCTGCATACACCCACTCTCTCCATTGTCTTTGTAAATAAGGAGTAACCTTTGCTTGAACAAATCTTCAGTCGACTCGTACATTCATTCTTTATATCTGCATAAAAATGGAGAAACTAAATTTGGACTTAATTTAATTTTCTCCTTCTCTTGCGTTCGTGATGTTCCTTCATGTATACCATGCGCTCTGCCACAGGATTTAGCCACAAGTGTTTGTTTGCTTGGAAACTAGCCACTAGCCCTTCATTTTAACAGTTATTTCAGAACTATGCTTCTTTAATGGTTCTAGCAGTTAATGCACTTAGGTTAAGAGAGAACAGAGGCTCTTATCACCTTCAAGAAAACTAGTTTGTTTCAGACCACTAAAAATTGCCTCTGCAGTTCAGAGGCTAGTGGAAACGGGCAATTACCTATTTCTTCACACCGTGCACTATTTTCATGCAGCTTTTTGTAATAAAACTGGACATATTAAATTTTCCATATTAAATTAAACTTTAAATTTCATTTAAAGTTCTAGCAGTTGGGATTACCTTCACTTTTGTACTGTCGTTTTGTATTTGAGTAAGGGGGGGTGCATTTATTTCATGTGTCTGTATAGAATTTGTCTGAAAGTCTTTAGGATAAAGCAGCATGCTTTAGATTTTGCTTCAATAAAAATTCGTAGGTTTACAACAAAAGTGGATTTTCCTTTAACTTGACAGGTAAAAGAACAAATTCTGACTTTTAGGGTGTTGCCTAGCTATGCAACAGTGCCGAGGGATTCCTTGAGAAATCTGGCAATGGGGGGCATTGAGGGAAGGGACTATATTCAGTTCTATTTAATCTCTGTTCACAGCTACGTTTGGTTTTTTATCCCAGTAGAGCATTCTGAACTGGTGTTGCGAAAATCTCGGAGCATTATGGACTTGTTTGGGTTTTGTTCTCAATGTAATTATTCTTTAAGAAAATACAGTTTAAGGGTAGATTCCCTCTGTAGTCTTAAATAAAATTTCTTCAATTCTTTGTACTTTGTTTCATTCGCATGCAACCAGAGTAGGTAACTTTTTGCTAGTGAGTTTACATCTGTAATATTCACTTTAAGCATTTAATGAAAAAAGTTATATTTTTCTCTTTGTTTTTTCTTTTGTTCACTGTTTAGATTCGAGATACTAAATCATCAGATCAGAAAACAACCCTATTGCATTTTCTGGCAGAAATCTGTGAGGAGAATTACCGAGACATCTTAAAATTTCCAGATGAATTGCAGCATGTTGAGAGTGCAAGTAAAGGTAAGCAAATAAATAAAACACCTGCAGGTAATAGCTATTGGCTTTGACATTAAATACTTCCAACATTTCATTTCAGATTGTAGGATTATGTAACCTGTAAACACTGATAATCCACGTGGATTTTGCTTTTCTGGTATTTATTGAGCTGAGAAAAAGCGAGGAGGGGTAAAACAGTGATAAAGTAACTTTTATTCCGAAGTGGGTCGTGGAACTAGCCACCACGTTTCAGTGACACTTCCAAGACTTGATTTTGTAAGCGGTGAAGTGATAGTGTTTAGTTTCCTGTTAAGCTTTCGAAGCCTTGTTGCTTGAGACAGAACACCCATGTGTGTGTGTGCACACAGACACCGTACGTTTTGCATTTTAACTCTTGATTAACACCCGAACAGAGAAGAACAAATATGCTTCTAAAGATCCCTGTGTATGAAAGAGAGAGTTTAATCATACTGTACAGTCAGTGATTAATTCTGATTTTGTTCTTTGCCAGTCAGCAGTATAGCCCGGTGGAAGTGACAGAAAACTTAATTCATTTGTTGGATACTTTTTCATGTGAAATACGCTGTGCTGCTTGGCACAATTGCCTCTTAGCTATCGGAAGTGATGGCTGTGCCAGAGTGGTTGGTGAAGACAACCCCTTTTTATTTTGAGTGGGCATTACTGTATTATCACATCATCATAAATATTTGGAGGAGCACAAGAATATGAAGGGAAAG
>NW_010426343.1:84906-92130 GCF_000710305.1 Buceros rhinoceros silvestris | reverse complement strand
AAGAGAGGGAAAAGCAGTTGGATACACTTTGCCACTAGCGCTATCCAGGTTTTCTCTTGCAAATGTTTGTCTCCTTTTTCACTGTTAGCAGTCAGTCTCTCTTCAGTGCAGTGGTTAGCTATTGGATACTTTTTTTAATTAGGCCATCATTTTCTTTGGGTTTGTCTTCTATCAAAGTTTGGTCTAGTGAGAGCAGAACTCTTGTTTCCCCAAGAACTTAGGGAATAGCTCATCAGTCAGCCTAACTTTGCTATTGTTTCATCTTCAGCTTATTCACAGATTTACGTGATTGTCAGAATTTTTTTTCTGTTTCTCAAACTTCATAAACATGTTTCCATGGGTGTTTTTTTTTTGCATATAAACTAGATTTTGTTTTATTGGTTAAATGTCTCTGTGCTTCGCTTTCCCCTTTGCTGATGAACTGGCATGAATGCCTCTTGGCAAAACGGAACGGATCTGTCTATGTAGGGTTGAGGATGGTCTCGTGCTTTAAGGCAGGATAGAGGCTGAAGAGGGAACTTGACATTGCCATCTCAGATATACCTTATGTGTAAATAAAGGTGCATGCTCGAACAGCGTGTAGCTGGCTATTTATATCTGAGCACTGCTATGGATATTACACAGAGAATTTTTACATCTACTATTAAATTTGCTGGTTGTTGTCAGTGGCGTTTGTTCCCAACCCCTGGTATGGAGTCAGATAACTTTCTCAAACTGATCTTCTTTCTTTTTTCTTCTTTTTCTTCCTCCCCATACCTTACCCACTAAGGGTCACTGGCCTGTGTGTTCACCTATCACATGATAGGTAACATAATGATTAATTTTATTTATGCAAATAGCAGTTTGTCATCCTATCCAAATTCCAGGAAGTTTTCTACCACTTGAAGTTGACTTGAGGAATTAAACCGAAATTCAGTGAAGTTTAGTTAAGCTAGAACCCAAGAGAGAGAAAGCATCTTAATGGGAGCAAAGCCACTAATAATCCTGATGCTTAGACTATATGTGAAAAAGGTTTAATTGCAGTTTAATTTGTTTCATTCTGTAAGATAAAAGCTCATTATGTTTCCTATAAACAGTGCTGACTTCTTATCAGAAGCGTAAATTACTGTTCATTTTTAATGGCCAAAACATCTCTTTCGGCCCTTCTTCTCTTTCCGTAACAAAGGGGATTTTTGGCGGAATAAATGTGATTTGTACAACTTGCTTCAGCTGTTCCCCATGGTACTGTTTGGTTTTTGCGTGATTGTCATGTTCATCTGCTCTGTCGTGTGTGGTCACTTTTTCTGGGTAGGATTCTTACATATTTTGTGTGGCAGAGAAGATTTTCACTTGCTGTTTGGTTGGTGTTTCAAACAACAGTGGTTTCAGGGATAAATGGGTTTGTTTTTCCTCTGGGATGCTTCTTTTGCAATAAGTTGGCTACAGCTCTGAGGACATTGGCATCAGTTAGTTGTACATAAATCAGAAGGAAATCTGTCAGCAAACATTATCTCTGTATGAATTTCAAATGAGGATATATGAGTGAAACAGGTGACGGTTTATTGAGATGTACGATGGATTACTTCACATGAACGCTTCTTGCTTTTAGACAGAAGGCAGCCTCACCGTTTGAACTACACGTAACATTCCAAATACAAGAGTTAACACAATCCACTTCTTTTAAATCTTGGGTGCACTTTCTCAGTTCCGTGTAAACAAAAAGGAAGTCTTATTTTGCTTTCAGAACCAGCATCTGAACAGTGGATGATTACTGTTTTAACAAATCTCAGATAAAGCCTAAAACTGGATTTTAATATGAAGAGGTCAATGGGATTAGTTGAACTGCCCATGCATGTTCTAAAATCTTCAATAATCTGATATTAGGTATAATAAAATATTTGATCTTTTTAAAGATGGAAGATCAACTTAGAGGTTTATGAAAAGTAAAAATAAATCAGGAAACAGTTTTATTCTGGAAATCATGAGCAAGGTCAAACTGATTAACCAACTGCCAATCAAGAGATTATTGGCAAAGCATTCCTTCTTACTTGAAGCAGACTGTATGAAGGGAAAACCGATAGAAAACTCGCAAGACTGTGACAAACTGGATTCTTTGGATGTAATGTTAACTTACCTGCCCCCAGTCTGCAGAGTTCTCCTCTTGTTCACCTGCTGTTGGAACTATGCAAAGCCTTTTTTTCTGTTTCTACTTGTCCACTCTTTACTGCAGTTGCTGTTTTTCGTGGTGTTTGCTCTTTCCATCTTACACTCTGTGGTTTTATTAAATACCTGACAAATTCCCATCACTTTCGGCAGGTTCAGTCAAATAAAACTTAAACACCAAAACTGCTGTTTCCTAACTTCTTGACATACCTGTGTTAGCTGTGTGTTTAGTCTGCCATGAGTGGGAGTTACTAGGCTGCGTAGAGTCATAGGAAGATGTCTGAGCTTGTGCTGTCCAAGTGATGTTTACTTCAGGAGCAGCTGGATATAGAATGGTGTTATCTGCAGTTGGCCGTTGGCCATTCTATATGTTCTTTGGCCATTCTATGTGTTCTCCTGCCACTCTGGACAAGTTAAAGTGATAGCTCGTATGTGGAGATGAGTATGGATTTGGGGGTTAGCTGAGCAGTTATGTAGGCCTCCCAAGACCGGCTAAACTCCAAGCGAAGGACTGAGCTTAACTGAATGCAGTGTGGATCCAGTCTTTAAAAAATAATGAGGGGTTTTTCCGGTGCTTTTTTACACAGAAATCTATGCCTGATGTAACTGTATATGACTTAATAATTATTTTAAATTATTGTTAAAAGCAACTCAGAGCATTCTGAGTAAAACCAAGTGAAAGGTACCTTGGGAGGTGATGAATTATGTCTGCAGAGTAGACTAGAAAGTACTAATAATGGGAGCACAGATTTCTCACTCACGTTGAAACAAAACGTTTATGTCTTCAGTTTGCAAGCATATGGTTCTGACTGTTGAGGCATCTCTCTAGAAAGGGCAGTAGCAATCAGAGGCACTGTGGAAGGCAAATATGTATATACTTAATATATTATTAGAAATACTGTAAGAAAATAATAATTTTTAAGTTCTGTACAAGTAGTTCACTATGACTTAATGCCATAATTTTAGAGTGGGGAAAATATTCTAAAATATTCTGCGCCATTGTTGCTTTAACGTATGGCAATTTAAAACATGCTCAAAAGTAGCAGTCATTTTTCTGTCTAACAAAAGTTTTATAGTTCATTGCAATAGAAGAAACTGTGTTTTTTACAAAGAGATCTGCAGTATTTTCCACCTTGTGCAATTTAAATTGCTGAAACAGATTTTGCCCAATCTGGCACATTAGTGGATATAAAGTAGACAATGCCTTCTGGCGTGAGAAATTTAATGCCTGCATCTGTTGACTTTTCTTTCCGTAATAGAATCTGAAGTTGGCATTTTGCATCATAATCAAAAGTCAATCTTGCACTGTATAGTGCCTTCTATCATTCTTTTCATTCACGTAAACTGTATTACTGAAATGTCAGAAACTCTCTCAGTGTGTGTTTCTGAATGTGGTAAATACCCAGTTAGGTACATCAAATACTAGAAGACTTTTTTCTCAAGAACACTCCTGTATTTGCATATAGCATTGCCATATTGAGGGTAGCTTACGCATCATCTCATTAAAAATTTTTTGACAGTCGTGTTCTCCTTCCTTGGCAAGCACCAGCGAGGACAACAGGGAAGCAAGAACTTTACAGATAGTTTTTTCTGTTGTAGTTCCAAGGTGCAATTTCTGAAAGAGATTCTGTCAGAGACTCAGCAGGGTTCTGGATTGGCTTACACTCTGCAGAATCGCTTCCCAAACTTTCCCAGTCTGTGAAGATTTTGAGGATTTATTTAATTGCTTTCTTCTAATGTGTAATAAATGGTAATGCAAAATTGTGGTAGTTTTGAATTCTCAGGCTACATTCTGAAGCTGCAATTTGGATTCTACATTAAACAAAGTTATTTTTTACAGCATGCATTTTAAGGATCCACTTCTCTCCCTGAAGTGTAACTATCAAGGGCAAAATTAGAGAATAGTCCAAATGACTCTCATGGACCGCTGCTTATTAAAGAAAATTAAGGCATTTAAGACTTTCTGGCTGTGGTTAAACCCATTCAGATTTGAAGACTGCTTTAAATGACTTCTCAAATTGCATAATCCATTTACAATTCCTTAGTATAAGCCGCTAGAGAGAGGTGAAAGCTGCAAAACAACAGTTGTTTCTTTTCCTCCTTATCTGTTCATGAATTCACACTTTCATGGATGTAAGAAAGGCTGTTGCATCTCTGGAAGGGTGACTTGGGCTTTCCGTTAATTGGAAAGACCTAACTCCTGTTTCACGGAGTTGGGAGCCTGAAGGCCGTTGTGTTGGATGAAGTTGCTCAACACCTTCTCTAGTGAGTTTTTACTAACAACAGGTCGGTTGTGTTACAAAAGCTTTGCTCCTTCCCTTTGCATTCCTTTCTTTCTATGGTGAAGATAGTGTGCCATAGCTCCACAGCTGCTTCACGACGACTTACAGCATGTGTGTACCACTCTGATATACAAACCAGGAGAAGCTGGGCTGTGGAGAAATAGTGGCAGTGCACAATAGAGACTTCTGAAGTAAACGCAGCAGAATTTTATCCTGATTAGTTGAAACATACAAATCTGGATGTGAGTAATATAGAACCTAGAAGTCTAGTTGCTTCTTTGCCTTGCTTGTAATTTGCCTTTTCCTTTGCCAGGAAGTTTTGCATCAGTATGCTGGTTTAAGAGATACTGATTTTGTAATTATAAGCTCTGTTTTCTAAGTGAACTCAACTCTTAAGATCTTGAAAGACATTTGTAATTAAATTAACATCAAAGTAAGGTGAGTTTCTGGAGTGCTTTGAAGGGCATACCCATGTTGCCAGGAGAATGCTAGTAAACACAGTACTATTCTTTCTAGTACTTCTGGTTATGTGTCTGAAATTGAGACATCTCTTCTCCTAAAGATTTTTATTTGTAATATGAAAAGTCACATCACATTCAGCTATTAAGCTTATATTCCACAGTGTAGTATTGTTGCAGTTTACTCAGGTAGACCTGAAAAGTTAGGTGAAACAGCTGGCATTGACAAGAGAGTTCAGAGAAGGCAGAAGGCTGGCACTCACAGAATTCACCCAGGTAACGAACATGAGTACGACACGTGTCAGGATTCAACCAGAAGGAATCTTACGGGCTCAGAAACTTTTTTCTTATTGAAAACCCTGTTCTTTTACTTGCCAATTAATTTGACCTTAAGAAGTAAACAATTTTGGGTCAATACTCAAAGAGTTTTGAGTTGGATAACATGACCTGTCCAAAGCAAGGAAGGCTTTTCATGTTCTAATATATCACTCAGGAGATCAATGACTTAGAGCTGGGCTTTGGGAAGGAGTTTTAACAACTGGCTGGTGTCGATAGCGGTAGTGGTAATGCATTCTGGGCTCCTAATGCACCACTGTCATTTATAATTGATTCCTAATGTCTTAAGTTGTGTAATGTGCATCAGAATTACTCTTTCGTTCTTAAAACATGTACACAGGCACATAATTGCTGGAACTGAGACAGCCAGATTCGTTTGTTAAACTAGAGTACAGAACATTACATAAGTTGATTAAATTAAACATAAGCTACCCACAGAAATGTTTCCTTTTGTTCTGTGGGTATATTGAGCGTTTCAGGATTCTGAGCACTGTTTGTAATTTCCTCAGCTCCAGAGGAGAGGAGATGTGCTGCTTATGACGTTTCTGACTTAAGGCCTAATAGGCAATGGTAGGGTTTTTTTTCCCCCCCCCACTATCTCACTTGTCAAGGCAAGCTTGTTAATGGCATTTGCACTTCAGTGTGTGTAATATTTAAATTAAATTTCCTCACTTTAGATGGCTGTTACTGTTACTCTGAAAAGCTGAAAGTGTTCATAGTTTGTACATGGAATTTGCTTTTTAACATTTTAGCTTGTGTGGTTTAGAGATATGTGTTTAAAATCTCTGTGCCTTCCTTTTCTTGTGTCAGATTTATATGTTTTCTTTCTGCAATAAGACATATAAAAATGTTATATACATTTGTATCATGATGATTTTAGGTCTTGATGCTAGTTGAGATTTTTATTGGATAAGGATTGGTATGTCTCCTTCCTTTCTAGATAGAGAGCAATATTGTAATCTAGAGCTTCTGTACATACATGCCTCATTTTTTTTAAACATCATCTTGGACTGAGAGGTAATTAGTGCCTTAGACTGAATCTCTCATTGAAGTCTAAAGCCAAGAGTTACTTAGCGCTGGGCACCTCGTTACAGGTGCTCTTCTCTTAAAATTGTGGTTCACCTCTGCTTGCAAATGGACAGGACAGTAGAATCAATGCACGATTGCTTTATCTTTAGTTAACTGAGATAATGATGTTACTGCGAGAGTCGGAAACAATAAAGCATAGTCATGTTGTTGCCTTCCTTCAACATCTGATAGCAATAAGGCAACTAAAATGTGGAGACTCTGCTGGTGAACAAAATCTCAGCATGCAAATTAGAAGTACGAATGCACATCTAAGTGTGAAATGTATCTGTTACAAATTCTCTTTTAATGCTTTTTCAGATTACATGCTTTCATGTACATGGTCATAATATATAAACACAACATTACCATTTGGGCAGACTCGCTGCTTTTCCTATACTGGAAAAGATGCAGGGAAAAAATGGGGGAAGATTTACAGCAAATACAACGCTCGATGCACTGATTGTTAATCATAAGCAGTCTGTGTCAAAGTTTACCATTTATTGGGAGAAGAGGATGGAGATGTGCCCTAGCTAGTTAAGATACTCCCCGGTTTTTCCCCGTTTGATCCCAAACCTCCACTCGTAAGCATTTCTACTGTTTCTTTTAAGCTTATAAACTTCATAATTTTTTTTTAGCACATTTGGGGTTCTGCTTTGAAATCTAGACGTTCTTCACCTAAGAATGTACTTTTCAGTACTATTTCTGCCTAAGTTCTTTTAAAACCACAAGATGCTTATCTGGAAAGAGGAGTGTTTGCTTGTTAGCAGCAGTAGGCTTGGTTGGATCTAATCCTAAGAGTCTGTCTGATCCCACCTGTCTTGACTGTTTGTCTAGTGTCGTCTTCAGAACTTCTAATGATCCAGTTCAGTGTCAATCCTGCCAAAAAGATTTCAATATAGATTTACCTTTACTGTTCAAGTTTGTTCTATGTCTTTCCC